>NC_044925.1:24273504-24432076 GCF_003576645.1 Ipomoea triloba | reverse complement strand
TCAGCTGTGAAAATTTTTACTCTCTAGGTTGCAATTTATCATTGTAGGACATATTTCAGCAAAGCAGATTGTTAAAAGCTTCTAGATTGTGATTTATAGTTGTAGCACTTATTTCTACTGTAGGTTTGAATAAAACTTCAATATCCTTTTTCAATAGCATGCCTCTATGTTTTCCCTGCATTTTTGTTTATGGCTGCCAGGCTGTGTGTCAGTGTTTGAGGGTTGGATTTATCAATTGAACAGTATTTAATACCCGTTTATGAGTTTCCAGTGCTGCATTTCTGATTTTAGCGTTGCAAATGACATGATGATCTAGGGTCATGCAGATGCTGTACTCCACCCTTGAACTGCTTCATATATATATCACAAAAGACGTAATAATTGATCAGTCACCAGTTTAAATGCCACGGTTCTGCATTTACCAACAGCCAAATAATTGTAATGATGTGCAAAACATCTGCCGGAGTTTCTATGTCATTCAAAACAATTCCCATAAATATTAGCTTATTGGTCATTTAGACGCTTCCAGCCAGGAAAAAAACTGCTTTTCTGAGATTACATTCTGTGGAAGCAGTTCAAGGGTGGAGTACAGTTTCTTTAGCATTCATTCAATCCTTTATCTCATGTATCCGTGTAATTTTTGTTGTTCTATGGGACATTTCAATTTTGGACTTTTGGATTTTTGAATTTTTGAATTTCACTTCAGGATGGTTGTGGCATATGGACAAATGAGAAACACAACTTATTTCTTAATCTTCTAGAGGCATCATTTGTTAAGAAGATGCACAAGTCAATGACCTTACACAGTTACACTCCTAGTACCAGGAGCAGAATAAGGTTAATAGAGTCCGTAAGGACAGCCCAGGTGGTATGAGTGCTCTACCTACAGTTGAGAGGTTGGAGGTTCGATCTCAAACCTTGGTTTGAGCCCGTGTAACCTAGGTTGGTTTACCTCCTTGTGATCTTTTGCCGGCTAGGGTCACAGGGCGAGGAGAAAGCCTCCTTAAAAGAAATAAGGTTAAGAAGTTTGTCTCATAAGTTAAAACAATATACATATATATATATATATATATATATATATATATATATATATATATATATATATATATATATATATATATATATATATTCAAGTGATAACCACCCGCTCAGGAGAGAACCGAGAATGCATGTTATCCGCCCACGTTTTCAGATGTAGTTGCACCTAACAAGGTAAATTACTTGCACTTGTAAGTGAAACTAGTAAAATGTGTTACATGTGTAAGTAAATTGTACTCCGTACACTGTACTTGCACCTGTAAGTGATAGGTGCACAAGTGCAAGTAAAATATAAAATGTATTACATGTGCAAGTAAAATGTACGCTGAGTTTAATACTAAGTGCACCTAATGTTATAATTAGTTGCACCTAATGTTATAAGTGGGTGCACTTAGGTGCATGAATGTTAACAAGGTAAATTATTTGCACTTGTAAGTGAAAATAAGTGCACTTATAATACAATTACTTACACTAAATTTCGAGTTATTTACGAAAATGTCATGTAGACGGTTGCGAAGCGGTCTCATTTCCTTTTTGGGAGATGATTCGCACCTAAACGCCCCTATATATATATATATATATATATATATATTGATAAAAATAAATTGTAAATGTTGACAATATATCATAACTCTCTAGCAGTAGGGATGGCAACGGGGCGGGGGCGGGGAGTATACTCCCCGTCCCTGAAACCCCGACCCCGTCCCCGTCCCAGACGGGGAATGGAAAATAGTCCCCATCCCTGTCCCCGCGGAGAATTAGGCGGGGACGGCCGTCCCCGGTCAATTCTTACTCAACATATTAAATTAGTGTAATTTTAATTTTAAAAACTATGATTTTAATTTAAATAAATTAATATATATATATATATATATATATATATTTTTTTTTTTTTCTAATTATAATAATTATTCGGGGACGGGCCGGGAATTGAAAAATTCCTCGCCCCGTCCCCGATCCCCAAAAATTTTCTCCATCCCCGTCTCCGTTTCAAACGGGGACGGGGCACATTGCCATCCCTATCTAGCAGCATAATGTGATCGGTGTATTTTTTTTTGGTAAAATGTGGTCGGTGTATAATTCTTCCTTGTGTTAAGTTTTCTTATTTGACAAGATGAATTGTTTCAATTTGGATTTTAGACTCTCTACATGGAGTATGGAGTTATGGACTATTGGATTGGACCAAGTCATTACTTTAGAAATTGTTAATATATATACTTATAACAATAAATTGTAAATGTTGACATTTTTACTAAACCCTGAGAAAACAATTTCAAAAAAGAAAAAGGGGAAACCCACAGAAAATAACAGTTGAGTCGCCACAGGCCCACAGCACAGAAGCTGGAGCAGTTATGAGGATTTCGAGAGCGGAGAATGGGCACAACGCCATCGGGTCTCCCAAATACTCCAGCGGCGCCAAGAAGAAGTGGTCGAATTGGCTGCCGATATTCGTAGCCTTTGTGTTCATAGCAGAGATAGCCTTTCTGGGTCGACTTGACGTGACCAAGAATGTCGACCTGGTCAACTCGTGGGCTCACTCGTTCTACCAGTTCACCGCCATGCCCTGGTCATCCACCTCCGCGCACGGCGGCGATGACCGTGGTTATTCCGGTGCCCGTTATCGCCGCTTCGGATATGAGAGCTGCGAAGATTGGTTGGAGAGGGTGGACGCCGTGACTTATACGAGGAACTTCGAGAAAGACCCAATTCTCCTCCGCGCTGAACGCCAGGTTCGATTCCTCCTATGCATCAACTTACACGTTCCTCACTTCCTGTGCTATTATTGCAATTAATTTTTTCTTTCTTTTTCTAACTCTTCGCTTTTTTGTGAATTTAAATTTAAATATATGTTCTCTAAGAAAAAAAACCATTTCCACTGCTTTTTTCACTATATCTTTTACTAAATTAATTTTCTTTTTCTAAAAAAATGTCCTTTTGAAAGCGATAGGAATCTGTATGAGCCCGAAACATGAAGCAATGAGCTTAAAAATCTTTCTTTTTTTTGGAACAATACCTTGCCACTCTTAGATGATGACTGTTTTTATTTCTTGATCTATATATATGAAGTTTCCTTTGCTTACCCACTAGGAATTAGCATATTGTGCTGTGGGATGCATAATTGAGAGCAAGCCCAATAAACAGCCTGATGCAGTATTTGGATTGGTGACTAAAGAGCCTGATACAACTAGGGTTCTGCGATCAATGGAGTCAGCAAAGTACTATTCTGATAATAACATTGCCAGTGCAAAAAGGTTGGTAAGAATACTGTGGAAAGCTACTAACCATAAGCCAACATAATAGTGTCTTCAAGTTTACAAGTTTGTTTCCATTTAAAAATACCCTTATGTTTGTAATGCATTTTGTCAAAAGTCAGAAATTTGATGCTCCGCTTAGATAAACATGGGAGTGTTTGGTAAATAGCTGTTAGTTGATTGGGTTACTGGGTTTGACTAGTAGTTAGCATTAATTGGTTGTTGTAGACAGATGTTTGGTAAATTAGCTGATAGTTGATTACATACAAAATGACTTTCTCAAAAAGCTAATAAAAAAAACTGTTTTGAGCAGCTTTTTGAGTTTTTAGTGCTTTGGAGCAATAAGCTATTACAAAACGCTAATTAATCTAGCACTCATATTGGTTGTTTAACCAAGTCAAACAAGCCAAAATTGGCTGATAGGCTAACTATTTTACCAAACAGGGCCAAAGTTTAGAGCCATTTCTTGGTGGATATGTTATTTGTCTTTTACTATCTTTTTTGGGTGACGAGAGAAACCCGTAGCCAATACCTGAAGGTGTGCATTGAGTAAACCCCGCCTTGTGATCTTAGTTGGCAAAGGACCACAAGGAGGTAAACCAGTCTAGGTTGCCCATAGCTGATAGGATTGCCTTTTACTATCTTGCGTTGCTGGAAAGTAACTTTACTAACTTTTAGCATTTTATAGGAGGGGATTTGAAGTTGTTATGACAACGAGCCTCTCTTCAGATGTTCCTGTTGGGTATTTCTCTTGGGCTGAGTATGACCTAATGGCGCCATTGCAACCGAAAACAGAGAAGGCTTTGGCAGCTGCTTTCATTTCCAATTGTGGTGCACGCAATTTCAGGTTGCCAGCTCTTGAAGCACTTGAAAGCGCAAACGTCAGTATTCATTCTTATGGCAGGTGCCATCATAACAAGGATGGAAATGGTGAGTAATATGATTGAGCTCAACTAGGCCTTAATCTCAAACTACTTAGGGTTGGCTACTTGGATTCTATTTCTTCATAGGAAGAGGTTACTATGTTCACTAAAATTTGGAACTTCTGAAAGAACATTAAATTGCCCTTGTAACTTGTAAGTACGAAGAAGTTGCTACTCACAAGTAGCTAAATGTTCTTTACAACATTTACCTGGGATTTGGTCTTATCTCCTTTGCAAATTCCATTGATATGGTATTTTATGTGCAATCTTGTATTCCAATATATTGCAGTGAACAAAGTGGAAGCACTGAAGCGGTACAAATTTAGCTTGGCTTTTGAAAATTCCAATGAGGAGGATTATGTGACAGAAAAATTCTTCCAGTCTCTTGTTGCTGGTATTAATCCTGATTATATTAACTATTTTCGTTCTATCTACATGAATTCTATTGACTGTTTGAAGAATGTGAGTTTTTTGTTATTGGCATAGTAGTTGGACATTGATTTTTTTTACCCAGTCTCTTGTCGCTGGTATTAATCCTGATTATATGTATTCAGTTTTCAATTCTAAAAGTGCCATGATTATAGTTCTTCATTCTTTGGCACTTACAGTGTATATATATGTTAGTGTATGTATATCAGTATATGTAGGGATTAGTTTTTTATGGAGTATATGTTTTTTCAAAAATCAGGCTGGTAAACTGTTCTGATTAAGAGAAGTCAAAAAATTCTTCAGGTACTATTCCTGTGGTAGTCGGTGCTCCGAACATCCAAGATTTTGCTCCTTCTCCAGGTTCAGTGTTACATATTAAAGAGCTATCAGATGCAGAAAAAGTTGCAAAGACCATGAAGTATCTTGATGAAAATCCCAGTGCATATAATCAGTCACTTAGGTGAGGAACTGTTAATGAAATTACACCTTTCCACTAAGAACTCACATACAAATGCACTCTCTAGGGAGGAGGCAAATTTTTTATTTTTTATTTTTTATTTTTTATTTTTATATTCTTGGTTAAGGTAATAGGTTGGGTGATCATTCTTAGGTGGAAGTTTGAGGGTCCATCTGTTTCTTTCAAGGCTCTCATTGATATGGCAGCAGTTCATTCATCATGTCGATTGTGCATTCATTTGGCAACAAGAATTCGAGAGAGAGAAGAGAAGAGCCCAACTTTTAGTAAGCGTCCTTGCAAATGTACCAGAGGTTCAGAAACTGTTTATCATGTATATGTACGTGAAAGAGGGAGGTTTGAGATGGAGTCCATTTTCTTGAGGTATGTTTATTTTTAAAATTTACTGTGCCTTAGACCTGCTCAATGCTGCATTATTTTCATTTTGAGTACTCTTCTAGGTTTCTTTTAACTCTGCATTTCATTTTAAAGTTCTCGTACTTTACATGAAGGGGCTTTCTCATTATGCTACAAATCTTGCAAGCTGTCCTTATTTTCCTCTAATTTTAAACTCGGGAAGGGGGTGGCTAGGGAGAAATTCTTGTGGACTGAAACCCTTAGAGATAATCTTTTCTGATGTTTTAAACTCACGATAGTAGCCAAGACCTTGTGGTTAAGTGATATCCGGTTGCACTCCCATATGTAAAGGGGTGTGTTCGAGCCTCAGTGGAGGCGATATTAACTCGTTGTGCTTCAGTTGGTTGAGAAAGTAATTATGAACAGATGCTGCATTGTAACAAAGTCACAATAGTACTGATTCATATAAACTTGTCACTGTCCACATAGACATCTCAAACGTGGATCTCCATGCAAGTATGTTATATGCAAACAGAGTGGTTAGCTCTTTTGGGATCTTCTCGAGTTCCCTTCAATTCTGTTAACTTACTCGATCTTTTGACAGGTCTAGTAACTTGACAATGGAGGCCTTTGAATCCGCGGTTTCATTGAAGTTCAAGTCTCAAAAACATGTCCCGATTTGGAAAGAAGAAAGACCCAAATTGATAAGGGGAGGGGATGAGCTCACAATTTACAGAATATATCCTCTTGGAATGACTCAAAGACAGGCATTGTATAGTTTCAAATTTGAAGGGGATAATCAGTTTAGGGAATATATAGAAAGCAACTTGTGTGCTAAGTTTGAAGTCATTTTTGTATAGATTAGCTTCAAAATCTTCTGCCTCATCCTCATGGCTGATCTCATCTACAAGGGAGAAAAAGCCGATATTTTCCCCAAATCTTTCATATGCCATTGTAAAAAGCACGGGCTTTATTTTACTTTAGCTCCTTCAACTATAACAATATTTTTACATTTTGTTCTTAACTTTGTTTAATCTTGATGTTTAAAAAGTGTTCTATTTTTAGTTTTGAAATGTTCGTAATTCGTAAAAGTTTATTTTATTACATTTGAGGGCATTTTGGAGTAAAAGTAAAATAAAATAAAAATCAACACGGAAAATAAAAATATTACTATATTCGAGAGATAGAATAAATTCTAAGCCATATGAGTTTGCATCTTTCCAATTCCATGAATTCATGACAATGATGTTCACTTCACTATCTTATAGTCTTATACTTGTAGAGTTATGATATATTGTTAGCATAATGTACTCGTTATATATTATCCAATAGTTATATCAAAATGATACTATAATTGTGTTGTAATGAAATTATAGTGTATATAAAATGAAACTGAATAACAGTTTCACATATTTGAGTGTATAATATCGAATGAAACTGTAGTTATATAAAATGAAACTGAATATATTATACACACAAAGTTACTTTGCACAAAGTTACTTTCGATGTTTGGACTACCATGCTTTGTGAAACGCGGTCCACAGTAAAATTTGCGTTAGGGGCTTAGTGGTTGCAATTAGAGATGGTAATGAGGCATGCTTAGAATGCAATAGTTATACCATGGACATGCGTCTATCTTGTAAGGTAGACCAATTACAATTTACCTACTGAATGTTCACAATACGGTGGACCAATTACAATTTACATACTGAATGTTCACAATACGGTGTATCTCATCAGAGGAACCTTTCTGATCTGCCATTCTGTTCAACTAATGGATGCACTTCAATTCCAAGATGACAATATAGAACACACACATGTATATATGTACATATAAGAACCTGCAAGAATGCAGATTGCTTAATTAGCTTGACTATCACTCTATCAGCCATGCAGTGTATTACGTACGTTATTCTATTCAAATCTAAAGGATAATATAATTGACCGGACCACGGAGAGTAGATTGAGATTGAAATATTTTATGCTGGACCAAACAAACATGTACTAATTATTTATTTATTTATTTATTTTTTTGGGTAGACCATTATTATTGAATCAGAGTTGACATTGTAAAAACCAACATGGTTGACGTGGTGGTTCAGCACCTCGTCTACTTAGTGTGCTGACCGTTGGGGCGGAGGATTAGTCCTTTGGCTGTCAGGTGGAGGGACACCTTTGGGAAAAATCCAAAAAGAGTTGAGATTGTAAAAATTTGTAGTAGTAAAGTAAAAGTAATTAGTTTTGGAATGTACATGATATGATTTGTGGGATTTACCTTCTTAATTAATTTGGGTCAAGTATCATAATTAGATTTTGAGTTGTAAATTATAAAATGATCCACTTGTAAGAGATTCGAAATCCTTCTTGCTCAAGGCAATAATAGTCTACAACAAATATTTTTTAGTTCCCTTAATTGTTTTCTTGATTCTTAACCAGTTGTGTTGAAACGTGGTTGATAGCACAAATCGAAAAGCCAACAAAGACAATTGCAAATATCCCTAAAATGACCGAGTGGATATAAAAAATAGAATTTACCTAGTACACATATTAGATTCCCTCATCATCATCCAAGGGTTATAATTCATAAAATTAGTTCATACAAAAATTAATGTTCAAAAACACAAATGTTAAATTGAAATTACAACTAAACATATTAAAGAGAAAATGTCAAAAGGGTTTTAATTTGGAAGGGTAAAAGATGTCATTTATTTAAAATATAATAAAGATAAAGATGGAAAAAAAAAGTTAGGAAGCTATTAGCTTATTTTTGAAACGCTATCTAAAGTTACTTTTCAAATTAAAATAAACTCTTATTTTAAATTACTAGCTTATTTTAAGTTATAAGCTCCTAAATAAGCTCAGTAAAACAGAGAGCGGCTATTTTGGAGCTAATTTTGATTTATTCTCCTTCTTCCCTTTTAAGATTGAACACATCACGTGTAAATGTAGATAAGACATTACATTTTTAGTTGGTTGGTTATCATATAAAAATTTCTTATTTGTTGTTATTTTATCTCTTCTTTTTCATACGAAAAGTACGTTAGAGTCTTAGAGAGAGTTTATCCTTAAGAAACTTAAGTTTTGTTTAACAAACTTACTTGAAAAGTTAATTGAAACCTGAAAGTTAGTAGTACGTTGAAGTTAAATTTTAAAACATTGATAAGCTAGATTAAAAAGATAATGAAAAGCTCATGCCTTATTTTGAATACTACTGACTCTATTACAATGCAATATTTGTTCATATATACTTTCTCAACTTATTATAGTACAAAGAGTGAATACCTTACATGCAAACTAAAATAGCCCCAATTAGGACATCTCTTTCTTCAACCTCACATCAGTTGAAATACTTGCAAAAAATCACATGTATGTGGGTTAGCCCTAGAATAAGTTTCACCCTAGGGCTTAGGTTGACCCTTTGCAAGTTCAAAGGGTCACTCACTCTTGCTGTTTCAAACGCCTTCATCATTGAATTCGGTTTCAAATCGTACACAACATACATTATCCTCATTTAACATAAATTAAAAATTGCAAATCTTATCATCACCTTTATGCAAAAGAAAAACAAAGAAGAAGTGGGATTCTGATAAAGAGTTCAATGCAGTACAGACTACAGAGTACAGGTCAAGTTGCAGGAGGAGTTACGGAATTTTGGGGGGTCCTATAAATGTTTTTTTTTTTTTTTTTTTTTTGCTTAAGAAACATAAAATTTCCACCCAAGGCATTGACTGCTAATGCGCACCTGCTGTATGGCACTTCGGTATTTTGATGACGAGGAAAATCTATAGACTATAGTCGCTATATATCTTAAAGAGATTATCGCACTAGAAAGATTATGTGTCATAGACACAATTAATAGACTTTTAGCAATAATTAAACTTGTGATTTTTAGGTATGAGAATCATGTTTCACTTACTTGATTAGTTCTTTCAGAGTATGTTATTCTTTCTCTTCTTGTATATAGGTGTGTGTAAGAGTGGGGTACTAATCATCTTCTAAAATAAAAATGCACTTCAATTGGTAGATAAAAAATTATTTTTTGATCCTCATTTAATAATAATAATAATAATAATATTATTATTATTATTATTATTATTATTATTAAGGTTGTAGATATGTTGTATTGTATTTGGATATTGGATGTGTTATATTTTGTATAAAAACTATTTAAATAATATATTTGACAGTTTGATTGTTATTGATAATTAATGAAGATTTGACTATTCTAAGATTAAAATTTTGATATTTAAATTTTTTACGTAAATATTATAAATTATACTAGTTTGACTATTATTTAAACAACAAAAAAAAAAACTAATTTATTTAAAGTTTGATCGGGATAGGGATTCCCTGTCTGTGAAAATTACCCGCGGAGATGGGAATGGGGAAAAATTTTCCATCCCAAGCAGGGATGGCCGGATGGGGATCATGGTGAGATTTCGGGGACAAAGATGGAGTAGGGTATACTCCTCGTACTGTTCACTCTGTTGACATCCCTACGAGCAATAAGTTGAGCCTCACTAGATCAGGTGCCACATATTCTACCACATTTATTTCTATTTTATTTATACAAAAATTTCACTTACAACATAATAAAGTGATGGATTTAATTACCCGGGGTATCCCGAATCATTAAACCCAATAAAAAGACAGTTAATAAAGGGAAAATGATAATGAGGTGATTGCAGAGAATCAATAACATTAACAAAAAGATATTTAACATGGAAACCAAAACGGTGAAAATCACGAGCCTTTTTGGGCTAAGCCAAGCCGAAATTCACTATGTTTGGGTGGAGTACATGTACAAGGGCAGCCATGGCCATGGAATAGAAGAATGAAAAGGTAGGGAAGGGAAGGATTATTTAGAAGAGAGAATGAGTCTGAGCCCTTTGCTTGTTTTTCCTGAGCCTTTAAATAATGTCTTTCCTTTGCAGTTGCAACTTCCCGTAGCATTTCCTACTTTCTTGCTGGACTTCTTCTTGCTTTGACTAATACCATTACTATTAAAAATAATAATATTAATAATAATAATGGTAAGACATATTATTCCATCATAAAGTTAGCCTAAATTTTGTGTGGAGCACAGACTCGCCGTTAGATAAGCTTTATTTTGGGGCCTTAAAATATTAAATCTGATATCCCCAAAGACTTTGAATTGACTGTATGGAGTTTGTATACAATAAAATAGATTATGAGTTTATAATTAGTTACGTGCCTAATTACATATAATTGTCGACCAGTACATCTGCTGATGAGATAATTAACGTTTCCAACTTTGTGTTTAACATAAAGCACGCTTATGATTGTCTGGTTCGTGCATTTGGACCAGAATAATTCTGACAATTTCCACAATTTTGTTTTCTTGGAGTCTACTTCTGAACTGTGATCAAAAGTACTCCAACCGCCTCACATTCACCATGAGTAAAATGTTTATTACTTTTATGAAAAAATGTACGTAGTAATAGTTTTGAAAAAAAATCAAATATATATTTTTACATTTTGATATAAAATTATTACTTTTTTCATCAAAATTATTATATTTTTCTTTATAATAATTATTATAAATAAAAATATAATACATTTGATGAAAAAAGCAATACTTTTACATCAAAATGTAAAAGTATTATATTTTCTTCAAAAATATTATATTTTCACATATAAATAATGAACACTTTATTTCTAATTAGTATTACATTTACTAGTATAAGTATTACATTTACATATCGACTCACCCCATCTCACGGATAAGATTCGTGAGGCAATATCACACAAGTGTGACCTAATATCTATATAATTTATTAATTTATTTATGAATGTAAAAGGTATATATTTAATTTGTCTCATTATTTGAGATAAAAGTATCCAAACAATTCCCTCCAATAAGGCTCGAATCCACTCCCATCATCCGTATGGGAGTATTAATCGGGACACCAGGTGCCATTTGACCATGGTTATTATAGTTTACTATCTTTTATTGTAGTTGGCTTTGTTACGTAAAGATTGTGTTGAGATGGAAGATGCACAATGGGGGAAAAGCAAATTTGACCAAAAAAAAAAAAAAAAAGAAAGAAGAAGACTTGAAATGGGATGGAAAAAATTAGAAAAAAGGGGTTATAATTACGTTTTGATTTTCCATCTACATATGTGGACAGAAATCACGAAGTCATCAAGAGTCAAATATAATAATTTTGAAATTTTCCAGTGGTAGACGGAACCAAAATAAAAATAAAATGTTGCATTACTTTAATTTGTTTTTTAATGATGAGAGAAATTTAATCGCCACTACTTGAAGTAACGTGCGTATTGGATAAACTATAATTATTTATGTGTATTAACTTGTAAATCACACAAAAAAATAAACTACATTAAAAAGACCATTGCGATGTGTTTGATTAATAGGATGCATACTGGCAATTCAATAATTATTAAGGTCATACACTGCCAAACATCAATATTGGTAATCATTCCAATTTCACCATACTATCAAACATGCAAAATACTTTCACCAAAACTCATTATCATTACCAAGTATTTGATCTCGTTCCGATTCTGATTATTCTCTGCGAACCAAACACACTCTAAAATATGATATGGAAGGCATGCATTAAGTCTTTTTAGTCGTTTCCTTAAAAATTAGGGTTCATGCACCATCCAACAAAAAACAAAATCTTTGAGGAGTAAACGTGCTAGCCTAACTTTCACCTTAGAAAACCAAACAACATATCTTTTATATATGTTTCTTGCAGACTATGAATTCTTCTGGATCCAAACAAACAAGTCATGGTTGAGGATAAACGACTCAACAGTTTTATATGATTTTATTTAAAGAATAAGTTATCTATGACACCGTCTCAACGTGAGACACAAAATAGATTTTAGCTAAAATATAATACTTTTTATGAACGTAGAGAAAAATGTTATATTTTAACTAAAAAAAAGTACACGTATCACGTGAGACGACCTTACACAATACTTAATCTTACTTAAATTAAAGTTACAATATTGAAGGAAAAAAAAAATTGAATCCCAACTTTGATCTAAATACTCCCCTAGGGTCTTGCAATATCATTAATCTTATTATTTGACATTGCAAAATTTCTCTATGATTTTATTTCAGTTTTTTGACATTTTTGTCTCCTAGATCCATGGAAATTTATGTTGCTTCCAACAACGTAATTTCCACCAATACCTAATTTTAATTGAGAGATTAGCCTAATCTTACCTACTGATTTAAGTACAATTGGAAATTTATTACTACTGGCCAAACCACTGTACTACACTTTAGTGTATAATGATTGTAATGTGTTTACCATAAATACAAGCAACTTTTATACTTTTTTTTTTTTTTTTTTTAATGGTGAAGAGGAAAATCAGCAATCACTATCCAATAGTGTGAATTGAGTAAAAATCATATCGCTCAGGTCAAATAGGAGAATCCAAATTGACTTTAACTTAACCCAAATTAGAATTGAATCCACATAAATTAATACCTCAACATCCGCTATGAAATGCTAATTTTTGCTAATCTTCCCAACATCCGCTATGAAATGAACGACGGAATAGGCACCAGGGGACTTAGATTTACTTCTTTATTATTATTGTTATTATTATTATTAAAACCTAACGGTATTCGATTCGGTTCGATTAACGTTCAATTTACAAGAATCCCGAACCGTTTGATTTTTTGGTATATTACTAATTCGGTTCGGTACAGTACGGTTCGGTTTGATTTGGTTTGATTCGGATAAACCAAATCGAATTGCCCACCCCTAGTCTCATGTACTAGCGCCGCCCAAATGTTATTCCTAAATTCTATCAAAGTTTAGCTTAAACATATATGAGCTCTAAACTTTAGGCGGGGATGGCCATCGCCTACTATCTCCATAATAAAAGCCACCAAATTAAATAGAATCATCATCATTTTGTTAATTTATATTTTCCAGTCGAAAGCTAACATGCATATACATCTTATTGGTGAAGGGTCAATTATTTCAGATAGGATTTAAGTGTGTATGGATTGGAATTGTCAAATTTCTGATCAAGTGGATTGAAGGAGTAGCGAGCAGTTTCAAACTTCTTTGGATGTCCTCCCTTTATGGCTACAAGACACCTAGCTTGTCCATTGCATTATTGGTTGCAAAAATTAAAGATGATTGGACAACTTAAGGAACCTCAACATGATATATATATATATATATATATATAGAGTTAGGATAGTATGAGATCACTTGTTTAGGTAAGATCGTGAGATCAGATCTTGTGCATCCATTTAATAATTTAATGGTGTAGATTGATTTAAGAAGCTAAGTTGAAGTGTGTGCGAATGGTGATAAAATGTGTGCGAACGATGATTAAATGTGTGCAAATGGTGATTAAATGTGTGCCGACAGTGATTAAGTGTGTGCGAACGGAGTGGGTATGTCAAACAATCTAGACCATTAAAGTTTTTTAGATTGATGTACAAGATTTGATCGCAAAATTTTTTAATGGTCTAGATTGATAAAGATTCCAAGTTGAAGTGTGTGCGAACAGTGATTAAATGTGTGCGAACAGAGTGTGTGTCAATCAATCTAAACCATTAAAAAATATTACATGAATGCACAAGATCTGATCTCATGATCTTACCTAAACAAGTGATCTCATTGGAACCCTACCCTATATATATATATATATATATATATATATATATATATATATATATATATAATTTTGTTATTGTGCAAGTTGCATTGCTTGAGATATCCCAGGAGAAACAATGACAGGACAAACCCAAACTCGATCAAATCCTCTTGTCCACACACACACACAAACATATGTTGCATGGACAGTCCATACAATGTCACAATTTAGAGTTAATAATCACCTACATCTTTTCTGAGAATTGTGTTTAATCTTATAAAGTATTTTATCCTGGTAATTAAATGTAATTGAATTTATTAATGTGTGACGGTACAATTAGGTGTGACTCGATTATGTTGGCATCCGCCTACCAGGGGTTAACCAGTTTGGTTTGAAGACATAGTTCATGTCAAGATCAAGTATTTACTACTATGTTAAAAGTTATTTCAAGCCTCCGCTCAATAATCATCTCCTAGCTTCAATTGCATAGAATGATATGCTTTAATACCAATTGTCATATTAAGTACTTATTGCTACATACAATACTAGCTAAAAGTTATAGTTAGTATGTAGTAGATGGACTTTATTTCCTTATACTTGTATAGCAGTCAACGTCACATTTCAATGGTAGGATGTTGCACTCGGCGCCCTCCAAGCCCCCGCCCAATAGTTCAGTAGAGACTTATTAGTCCACCACACTTTCTAAAGACATTATTAGGCGGCCTAGAAATTAAATCATACTCGAAAATAAGTTGGACCGGGGTACTGGAATTTTTGCTTAATTGACTTAAATGGCTTATGTTGTGTAAAAACGGGGAATATTCACATGTCAATAGTTGTTTAGCAGTCAGCACCACGTTTCAATGCATGATATAATGTTGGACTCGACCTTCTTAGCACCGCCTAGCAATTCATCAATAGAGACTCGGTCCACCATATATACTTGTCTAGACACATTATTTATCCTAGAAAATCATACTCAAAAATCGATTGGGTTACTAAAAATTTGACTAGATTTTTTTTATTTGCCTAATATAATAAATAGCTTATGTTGTCTAAAAAGGGGGAAGGATTCATATGCCAATAGTTGTTTAATTACAACAAACTATTGACTACACTATGGCATAGCTAGGCACCATGGTAACTTGTACATTATTATTACATGAAGAATGTCATGTTGACATGGTGACCACAACACAATAGAATAGGTGAGTGAAACTCTTCAAAGTTATCATTATTGTCATCAAGAATGGAATACTTCAATTATGTGGACTTTTTATTTCTAGCATCAAATGGCAATGACACATATGATGGGAGGCATTATTTTCAATCTTTTCACTAGAAAGTTGGGGACAACCAATATATGCAGGGTGAGGCCGGCAATTTTGTTTTACGTTTAATTTACATGCATATATATATACATACGATATTGGCATGAGAGTTGACTATTGTTGGGGTGGTTCTTATAATCAATATAATGTCCACTTAGGATATAGAATGCATATGGACATCATGTTGTGAAAATTAAAGCTGAAGCCATTAGTTTCAACTCAACACTTGTAAGTCAATCCTACCTAGCTACCTAGCTATATAGATATAGCTAGGACCTTATCGGCTTATCCCTAATGCCCATTACTTCTCCCACTATATATATTCCCATGGAAAATGATAATATGTGGCCTTTGAGTATGGAAAATTAAAATCTAGTCTTTAAAAAATTTCTCATTTTACACCAAATGTAGCTTGCTCAACCACTATATGACTATATCAAATTGTCATAACTCTAGAGTAATAATATGAATTATCAATATGCATATAGTCGAGTTGGTATTGAATTAGAGTACATATTTAAGTTTAAAAAAAAATTGATTTAACTCTCATTTATACATTACTATATGCAAGAATATGAATATTATTTTTGGTGTTTTATGGGCTACATGTTTGGACTGGTTAATATTTATTTTTAGTATACTAAAGTTACGTTCATTTTTCAGGTAGTATATTAAAATGAACATACATTCAATAACTTATTATATACTAAAGATAAAATTTTAGCATATTGAAAGTGAACATTCAATTTACTAAAAATTAACATGCATGTTAACGATTCACCTTGTAATAATGTGGATCATGGTTCATGCTATAATGATTGCAAATAGCTAGTGCATATGAATAATTCATTGGACTAAGAATATTCAGTTATTTTCTTTTGATTGCAAATAGCTAGTGCATCTTTATTTGCGATATGATATGGGTCGGGTCATGATAGAAATGCAATACTTATGCTGTAAATATAATATTAATCAAGAATATAATAAATTGTTTTTTACTTATAAGAAAAAATGTAATACTTTTGAAGGAAAAAGTATATTTTATCAAAATGTAATATTTAGAGTTGAATAGTTACTTATGAGAAAAAAAATATAATACTAATCATTGATGAAAATTATGATACTTTTGATGAAAAATATAATACTTTTAAATCAAAATATAATATTAAGAGTTAAAGAGTTACTTATGATGAAGTTGTAATAGTTATGTAAAAAAATATATATAATATTTATCAAAAACCCGACACGTCTCACAGATGATGATCTGTAAAACAGTTTAATAGGAGAATTTGTCCTAAATAAATCGTGAGAAAAAAATAACATTATTTTTTAAAAAAATCACTAAAATTCTTCCACTGGTATATATATTTTTAATATACTGCATGTTTATTTTTAGTATACTACCTAAGAATGAATATTAAATGCAAGCTTTTAATATGTTCCAATATTTATCATCGTATCACCGATCAATATGTTCGAAGTAGTGGCATGCAGGCCGACCAAACCTTAAAATCTTTCTTCCTCCTCCCCTGGACCACTTGCATATCCATGTGCATCCTTTCCCACCAAAAATAATAAAATTATTTTAAAATTTTTAAGATAATGATCAGCACTACATTGATTTATATTTAGTATGATTTTAATATAATAATACTAGTAATACAATATATGAAGTAATATGATGATATTAATCTTTACAGAACTCATTATAAACATATACATTTTTAAAATTATAATTAATACAAATCAGCACAATATTAACTTACACTTTAAAATTTTCATTAATATTTCTTTGTTTTCAAGTAAAACAAGTGTAACTATACTTTATAAAAGTAGTTATTCAGACACAATAAGTTAAGCAATCAAACCTTTCTTCCTCTACATACTACCAAGACAATTCCTCCTCTCCTATCTCTTTCAAGCATGGTCAAATTAATTGGTCAATGCATGCTATTTTATATTAAAAAAGAAATGTCACATTATTAATCTTTTTTTAGACTTAAAATAAATGTCACATTATATATTACTAGTAACATGTAATCAAATAGACCAACCTCATTCCAATAAATGAGTCGAATAGGGACAACTCCAATCAAGTTAACTAGATGATTGATTTAGTAACTATAAGGTTATAAGTTTGATTCTCAATGAGAGCGATCTATTAGCTAGCCTTTTTGGTTTGAGTCGATCAGTTTTAGGCAACCTAAATTGGTTTAGGTTTGTTACCTCATCTGGCCATTTGCTAGTTAGGGTCACAAAACGAGATTTATCGATCTCTAACAATAATATAATTTTTCTTTTTTAGTGTACCTAGAGTTTCCACCGTCCCACACAATGACTAATTCCTCATTGAATTGTAGACACCTCTAATAGGTGAGACAACTGACCTGGAGATTTAAGATTACTATACCGAAAGCCAATAATAAAAAATGTTGTGGTCACTTTCGTTTGCACATACAATATATAATATTTGACCAACATATTTTGATTCTATAAGAATCAAAGTCTTATAAGTATTGTAATAATATAATACAATACGATATCAATTTTAATTCGAGTTAAGGAAGTTGGAATCGGGACCGAAACGTTGACTAGGTTTCGATAGGAACAACCTCGTTAAGCTGATGTCATGTTTCATGTTGTCATTGGCAAGCAAAGCAACGATAACCTAATCCCTTACAAGTGCCCTTTGCACCAATCCACCACGTGGTTTTCATTTGATGCCTCCTAAGCCTCTGGAGTCTGGACCTCTCCCCTCTATATTCTTCCCCATTTTCCATTTCTATATAAACCCCCTCTACTCCCCTTTCCTCCCCACTTGTCTTCATTGATTCAAATATCAACTCGATTATTGATTCATAATTCAGTCTTTTAGTCTCGTTCACTCTCTAAATACTTAATCAGTGATAATATCAACTGATTCAGATATAAACTTTGTTATTCTCTTTCACTCAACTTCATTTTTCTCTTCCACTCTTCGAAAACACTTGAATTGGTTGTTGATTCTCGTAATTGAAATGTCAAACTTTTTACTCTTTAAACTTCTTGTTGATTTAATTGAAGTATTGAGTTAATAATTGACTCATATATCAATTTGATAATCAAAATGGCATATGCAACACCTTCCAATTTCAATCCATGGGCTACTCAAAGGTTTTCTTCTTCTTTTTGTTCTTCACCGGTTGATTTGGGCCTTCCCTTCAAGTCAATCTCCATGAAAAAGCCCACTAGGAGGGTCAAGATTCACTGCGAAGCGGCTTCTTCCGTGCTTACTTTACCGGAACAGCCCTTGCCGGACGGGGAATCTCCGCCGCCGTCGCAGCCCAAATGGAATCTCCTCCAGCGAGCGGCGGCGGCGGCGCTGGACGCGGCGGAGGGCGCGTTGGTCTCACGCGAGCTTCAACGACCGCTCCCGAAAACTTGGGACCCTGGCGTCCAAATCGCCGGGAATTTCGCGCCAGTTCCGGAACAGCCGGTACGGCACAACCTCCCCGTTGACGGCGCCGTCCCCGACTGCATTAACGGCGTTTACGTCCGGAATGGCGCCAACCCGCTCTTCCGGCCCAAGGCGGGCCACCACTTGTTCGACGGCGACGGCATGGTCCACGCCGTCACAATTAACGGCGGGTCCGTTAGTTACAGCTGCCGGTTCACGGAGACCGAGCGGCTGGTTCAAGAAAGAGGATTGGGCCGGCCGGTTTTCCCCAAAGCCATCGGCGAACTCCATGGCCACTCCGGTTTAGCAAGACTACTTCTCTTCTACGCCCGCGGCCTCTTTGGGCTCGTCGATCATAGCCGCGGAACCGGTCTGGCTAACGCCGGTCTGGTCTATTTTAACGGCAGACTGCTCGCAATGTCCGAAGATGATCTCCCTTATCACATCCGATTTAACCCTTCCGGCGACCTCGAAACCGTCGGGAGATACGATTTCAACGATCAGCTCAAAGGCACGATGATAGCTCACCCCAAAGTCGACCCGGAATCCGGGGACTTCTTCGCGTTGAGCTACGACGTCGTTCAGAAGCCTTACTTGAAATACTTCAACGTTAAAAGCTCAGGGGAGAAATCCCCGGACGTGGAAATCCCACTTGACGTTCCGACGATGATTCACGACTTCGCGATCACGGAAAATTACGTCATCATCCCGGACCAGCAAGTGGTTTTCAAGCTCCAAGAAATGATCAGAGGCGGGTCCTCCGTGATATACGAGAAGAACAAGAAATCCCGGTTCGGAATCCTAAAAAAAACCGCTAAAAACTCGGAGGATATCATCTGGGTGGAATCGCCGGAAACTTTCTGTTTCCACCTCTGGAACGCGTGGGAAGAGGCGGAAACCGACGAAATCGTGGTGATCGGGTCGTGCATGACACCGCCGGATTCGATTTTCAACGAATGCGAGGAGAATCTGAAGAGCATTCTATCGGAAATCCGGCTAAATCTGAAAACCGGGGAGTCGACGAAGAGGCCAATTATTACAGAGCAGGTGAACTTAGAAGCCGGAATGGTGAACCGGAACCGGCTGGGCCGGAAAACCCGGTATGCATATCTAGCGATTGCGGAGCCATGGCCTAAAGTTTGTGGTTTGGCTAAAGTGGACCTCTCAACCGGAGAAATGAAGAAATTTATGTATGGAGATGGGAAATATGGAGGAGAGCCATTTTTCCTGCCCAGGAATTCGAATTCAGAAAAGGAAGACGATGGACACATTCTGTCATTTGTGCATGATGAGAAGACATGGAAATCTGAGCTGCAAATTGTGAATGCCATTAACTTGAAGTTGTTGGCCACCGTCAAGCTTCCTTCAAGAGTGCCCTATGGCTTTCATGGGACTTTTATCACTTCATATGACCTGCAAAATCAAGTATGACATATCTCCCTAGTATCCTGTTAGTTCTTGGGCGATAGATTATGGACCGAATCTCGACAATGAAAGATATACCAAATGGCAAATTATAACATAGACCAACGTTTACCTTGTATTATAGACTCTGGTCCAAAAATAACGTTTAGGTTCTATATATGTATATGTAATTAACACATTATATATCTCGAGTTTACAGTTTTTGTACTTGTAACTATCATATTATGTGTCAGTAATTATCAAATTATTTGTTTACATGTACAGAAACAATCAATTTTAAGTACAGTATGTGTTAACAAAAGGTACGAAATTTGTGTATTGAGGTTCACAATGTAATATGAACTCTAATCCATGGTATAACAATTGATACGCAATGTGTTGGGTTCCTAATGGGCAACAGTCGCGAGTACTACTTAATTAGTGGTTGAGTCATTGAGTTTTACTCTTTCGGTATCTTGTCGGACCTGGGTATAAAATTATGAGGACAAAGAAATTTCGCCTTTTGTGGACAAGTATGACTCAATCCTCTATATTAATTTCGATCTATCACTTCATACAACTTGCAAAGTCAAGTATAACGTTAAGGTTGAAGTGAATTAGTTTTGTCTCATAACGAAAAAAATATAATGTGGCATTAGTGGAGGTGTTTTCTATTGTGTGATTTAGTTTTGGAGTTTTAAGGAACCACGCATGAATTGAAGCTTATTGTAGTTAGGTGTATTAGGTTGCAGTTTGCAGCTCAGTTGGTTTCTGTAAATTCTGTACATGACCAAACAGTTGCATGTATATCTTTTTAACAAATAATATATGGAATTTCACCTCTTACTATACATTTATTTATTAACTTAACATGTGTCAAAATAAAAACGTGACATGCATTTTTTATTCTTTGAATGAGATTTAACATTAACAAATTAAAATCACGACATAAAGGACAATATGTGGGGCAATCTCCAATCAACTTAGTCCAACATTTGACTTGGTAACTACAAGGTTTCAAGTTCAATTCTTTTTGAAAATTATCTATTGGTCTTTTTGGTTTGAGCTAGTCATTCGGTTAGCTATAGACAACTTAACCTAATTTACCTCATTATGATTTTTTGTTGATCGACTAAGCTCACAAGGAGAGTTTCATGCAAAGTGCACTATCTAAATTTTTATAAAATCTTTATAAAATAAGTAATATTTGATCTAATTAGGTAATTATTCTATCTAGATTTTACTTATTTTTCTAAAAAGGTACTAAAATTTATAAATGGGTGTGATATGAGTCGTTTCTTACAAAGTTTATAAAAAAAAATTTAGAAATATTCTATTGAAGTCATTTAAAATATATTAAAATCTCATTTAAAAAAAAATAATAAGAGTCTAAAAGTTATGATTGAATACAACCCCTATGTTTTATTCAATTTTTATTTCGTTAGAATGATATTACAATATTTAATCATTGTAATCATGATTAAAAACTTTGATATATGTAATCAGGTTGAGTAGTCAACTTAAAGAGATGTAAAGAAAATAAAATGTAGCAATTATATATATAGTCAGCTAAGCAATGAGTTTCATTCTATATATTTTGCTGCTATATATATTTCTTTTATTACACATGGAACATAAGGATAGACATGGAGCATTATTAATTCATATTCCAAGCTGCTTAGGACGAAGAATATCACCATCCTTAGATTGGATTTTTTTGAGATATTATCCAAATGCCACAATATTATTTCCAAATTATCTTGCTTTACGATCGTTGATCATTCTCAAATCAATGATCAACATGAATTCACAATTTATATATATATATATATATATATGACTACAAGTAACCTACCACAATAATTTCCGCCCTTTCAAAAGAAATTCTTAGCTCCACCTTACTATAGTTATTACTCCACAATATAATATATCCTTAGCGTAGTCGTTATACCGTGGACCATGGGCCATGGCTGATACTGCAGCTGTGTTGAAAGGGAACTGTAGTTACGCGGAACAGAGGTCGTTTTATCTGTCTGGAACTGCAGTTGTGTTGAACTGATACTACAGTTGTGTTGAACGGATGAACGGCCTCTGTTCAAGGCAACTGCAATTTTCTTTCAACACAACTGCAATATCAGTTCAACACAACTGCAGTGTCTGATCATGGTCCACAGTATAATTTGCGATATATCCTACTTGACCCACAACTCCCCCCAACCCACCCCCACCCGACTCCAAAAAAATCTTCAACTCATAGCAGTTGGAATTTCTTTCACTCAACCCTTCACGATAGGCCGCCTATTACAAATGTACTGCCACGTAATAAATACAGTATAATAGCCTCGAGAAATTATCAAAAGAATGAAACATAATTCTTATACCTAAATAATTAGGTGTTTAATTTCTATCAACACCTTAACAAACTAAAACCTAATCGAATCTTTTGCATATATATACCTACGGAATGGTTGTTAGTAGTATGTTTTTCGATATTGATTCTCTGATACATGTTGTGTCATTGTCTTCCTCACTGAATTATAAATTGTTGCTGTTTTCTAGTGTACTAAGATGTTAGGCGCTTATGTACGAGAAACAGTTAAGCAAAAACGACTTAGCATACAAGAAACGTTGTCAAAAACTCATGAATTCATATATACATACTGAGAGGGACAACTCAGGAGGCTGGAAAAGGGTGGATAGATCCTCACAACCATTGAATCAGAAAGCAAAGCATTATTATATTTCAGCTTCTGCAGAGGCATGTCGTACACCACGAAGTGGGCATGGTACAGTGGTACACACACAATGCTTGTTAGTAGTCTATGTACATTGATCCTTAGCTTTATCATTATTGTGTTTTCTTTAGATATTCTATTCTACGAGTTTTCAGTCCACTTTGTGTAAGTATATAAAAGGCTCGCCGCAGCATGGAATAACCCTAATCAAGTTGGTCAAATTGTTAGACTTGGTAACTAAAATGTTACAAGTTCATTCGGCTCTAGTTGGAGCGGCTTATTAGCTTTAATTTATTGGTTTGAGTCAGTTAACTATATATGAAGGCAACCTAGCCCGGTTTACTTCCTTGTAGTCCTTTGACGATTAAGATTACAAAGCGGAATTTACAATTTGGGAGTTTCTCGGGCTGCTGTGAAATCACCGTGAACAGCATTTCTCTCACTTCTCTCAGTACTCTAGAGTCTAGATGGTCTAGGTGAACAGCATTTCTCTCACTTCTCTCACTTCTCTCAGTACTCTAGAGTCTAGATGGTCTAGATGGTGTATGAGCATTTGCACCACATAGATATGTACTTAGGATTAATAATAATACTAAAGGAAAACGTTACAAGTTAACTATATATGAGGGAAACCTAACCAGGTTTACTTCTTTGTAGTCTTTTGTCGGCTAAGATTACAAAGCGGGATTTACTCAATGCATATCCCAGGTAGTGTGTGGCGCTGCGGGTTTCCTCATCACTTACAAAATAATAATAATAATAATAATAATAATAATAATAATAATAATAATAATAAAAAGAAGCTCATCATGAAATGTTTGTTGAGATCGTAGTGTGATGCCATGGCCTGCAGTTCCCTTTAGATCTTTTTCATTAGCCAGTGGCATGTTCAATGTACCTGCAGGATGTATATGGGATTTTTTTGCATAAATTAAGGAACTCTCAATGCATTTTATTAAGTTCTTTGTTCTTTAGTATCTGGACCGATTAGTTATTGTCTTAATCTTGTTAAAAAAACTTATGTATATAGTGTACTTGTTGTCTTAAAGAGACAACTAACACATTCTGATCAATACATATGATCAATATTCAAGGCAATTGCTCTCTTATATTTCCATAGTTAACTTTAGCTTTTAGAATTACTTAGATTATCCCCATTTTAATTAGTTCTATCAAAAGGATATATAGACATAGTAAACAATGACCTTGTTTAGCAATTAATTAACTGTTAATTGTTAGTTGTTAACGAATTGTCACGAATTGTGTTAGTTTTTAACTAATTGTATTAGTTGGTTTGACCAAATGATAGTATTAGTTGTTTTTAAACGAGTGTTTAGTAAAATTAGTTGATAACATATAAAATGATTTTTGAGAATATTAATTTGTCTTATAACAATATTAATTAATAATTAATAATTACGTATAAATGAAAAATCTTTTATGGAGTAATAATTATTTTTATAATGCTAAAAATAAAAATTAAATAGAATTTAAAAAAATTATTTTCACTATTTTTCTTAAACAAACACATTACAATTAAAAATAAAATAAAAATAAGTGAGTTAAAATAAAAAGTTTTGAGGAGAGTGGATCGTATAATTTGATAAGAAAAGTGAAGGTATTAAAGAAATTTGATAATTTGTTCTAACAAGTCAAAGCAAAAAGCTATGTAAAATAGCTTAGCTTGTTCAAATTCAATTTTTTGGATCAAAAAGTTTATTTCAATAGCCATTTACCACTAGACACGAAGTGGTTCTCCCAAATAGGAGGTTATGGGTTTGAGCCCCTGTGGACGCAGTATTGACTCTTTGTGTTTCGATAGGTTTAGAAAGTAGTTATGAACATATACTACATTGTAACAGATTAAGTCATGGATTCGAGTCTTTGTGTTTTGATAGGTTTAGAAAGTAGTTATGAACATATACTACATTGTAATAGAGTTAGGTCATGGATTCGAGTCTCAGTTAGGGCAGTATTAACTCTTTGTGTTTCAATAGGTTTAGAAACTAGTTATGAATAATAAAAAATATATATAATAGATAATATAATTAAAACTCATTTACCAAATTTAACTCAATGGGTAACTCAATTGGCAAGTGAACTTTTTTGTGGGAAAGAATTTCGGGAGAACCCAGGTTCGATTTCTGCCTCCTTGAGCGAATGCAAGTGGACCCGAAAACGGACGGAGAAAGACTTGATGGATTTACCAAAAAATAAATCACATACTAATTTTATAATCAAATTATTGACTATATATAGATGTATATATAGCTCTACTGATTTTCCTAACAAGTATACTATCCCTTTATATTTAGGCCGAGGCCGGACAACCAATTATTGTTGTTGATAATTTTTAGAAAAATTAATTCATTTTTAAATAATAAATATGATAATAGGTTTAAAGAAAAACTAAAAGAAAAAAAAGAAAAGAAAAGGAATTATTACAAAATATTCTACCCCCATAATAAGAAAAATATTCAAGAAACAACACGTCCAACCAATTTCAACTCTAATCAATCTTCATCATAAGTTCAATGCGTTTGCAAATTAAATATGTAAAAGAATAAACAACAATACTACAAACCCTTAATATATTCCTCTTAAAAACTTTCCCTCTGAATATGGAACTTAATTTATTTTTAAATTAGTAATGGATCAGTCAATTCATTGACACTCAATGAATGAAAGTCACATCATAAGAAGAAAAGTTTGGAAGAGAAAATAGCATTTTTCAAAAAAAATAATTAAATTCAGAAAATAAAATTTTAACTTGATTATGACATTGCAATTAATTCTCCCTAGTAAAAGAAAATCTCATGAGTTTGACAATAACTAGTCACAAACATTCAATATATCTTTGATAGAAATATGTATCACATCAATTAAAAAAAAATTGTCAACATGCCTAACAGAGTAATTAACAGGCATAGTCACCTAGCTAATTAAGTGTCACAATTGTAATGGAGTGGAGCAAACTTATTGATCGAAAATATTTGATTATGAGACATTGCAAGTAATTTTGACCTCCATCTAATAAAAAAAATTATCATGATCTTGACGATTAATTATTCACAACATACACAAAATATATATATATATATATATATATATATATATATATATATATATAACATCAGTGAATATTATAGCCCTAAACTCCAGTCAGTTGCTGGAAATAAGTTTTAAGCGAAATTTTTCATTGGACTAATGTAGTTGTCTAGTGCCTAATTTAGTCTCAAATTGTAATGGAAGTGAACATCATAAACTTTTTCTGGACTGAAAGCACTTGATGGTTATTATCCCACGAACATAAAGTTAGTAGTAAAGGTAGCCACAGAATGAGGAGGAGAGGGGTTGAAGATTTGGTGGAAAGGACATTCCGTATGCACATACTGAACAAACAGTATGTACTAAGTGTACTGTTTTACTTTAATTTTGGCGCAGAATGAATATAGTCCATACGTTTGCATGAAGTGTCCCTCTAACCGACGACAGGAAAGGGTTACCATCAATCGGAATATCATGAATTAGGATTCACACTGCACTATAAATCTCACATGGTTTAGACTTTTTGTATCTTGTATTATTATGAAATTATGTGCCGAATATGAATTCTGTGTTTTGTGTTATGACTTTTTGTGTGTTGCATTATTATGAAATTATGTACAAGCATGAATTATGTACATGTAACAAAGTAGTAATTGTGTTTATGTTATGAATTTTTGTATCTTGTATTCTGAAATTTTGTGCCTATGAACACAAATTATGTAGCTAAAGCAGATTTGAAAAATAAATAAATATATAACATGTGTATGTGTCTTGTGTTATGAAATTTTGTACCTTACAAATATGAATTATGTACCTCGATCGTCTTTTCAATCCAACTGGCTTCATAATGCTATTCTATGAATTTTATGTTATAAAATTTTGTACCTCGTTGTTTCAATCCGTGTTTCATAATGTTACAAGTAGGCCACTTTCTCTAATATAATTTAGAAGATCGAAAAAGATGTGGCCTGGAATGGAATGGGAGGATGGAGGTGTTTCCCTTGTGAGATATATTATGTTGGATTTTTGTACGTGATCAATATAATGCATGCGCCCAACACGTACGTACTATATTGCAACTTCTAGGAAGCTTCCATGCACCCCACCCACATTCACAATTCTGATCTCATCTATTATTGCAGCAACAAAGCCAAATGGTGGAAAACCGGCCTTATTCTTTCTTCGAACGAAATGGAAGTCTAATGAACCGATATCTTAGCTGAATTTCTCACATGATAGTCAAGTTGTTTGAAATTAAGTAGCATATTGATACCCTTCCCTTTATACGGGAGGTGGTGGGTTCGAGCCTCAGTGGGGGCAATATTAACTCTTGTGCTTCAATAAGTTGAGAAAGTAGTTATGAACAGATACTGCATTGTAATAGAGTTAGTAGTATTCAAAAAAAAAAAAGTAGCATATTGATGGGAGTGGGTTCGAGCCTCAGTGGAGGTAACTGTTGACTCTTTGTGCTTCATTAGGTTGAGAAAGTAGCTATGAACAGATACTACATTGTAACGGAGTCGGTAGTACTCAAAAAAAAAATAGCATATTGATGACACATGCATTGAAGTCATGTCGGAATGGGTTGATGGTTTTATCAGGATCTGATCCACCATAAATTGGGTATTGAATTGATATGCGAAACAACGATAAGAAAATAGCACTCTTATTGTGGGGGACGTGAGACCCAATAAAGTATGTACCAAGCCCTAGGGGTTCAAAATGACGGCTCAAAGAATAAACAGCACAAAGTCACAAACTGTAGGACTAATAAAAAAAAATAGAAATAACTATGTTACTAACAGGACCCGAACATTAATATACTAGCGGAGGAAGAACTATATGTTCACAATTTTAGAACTCTATATTCACAATTTTAGAACTCAATATACAAAATTACATTACTCAATATTCACAATTTTTGAACTCTATATTTCACATTTTTTTTTATATAGATTCAAAAATTATGTTATATATACTGTTAAATATAAAATTATGAAAATATGAATATAGAGTTCTATAATTCTGAATATAAAGTTCTATAATTGTGAATATAAAGTTTTAAACCTAACTGAAGCTCAAGTTTGAGCCTTAAAAAAGCCTACTACAAGCTTAGGCCCAGGCTCAAGTCTTATATTTTAATTAATGGTCCAGGCTTAATTTTCTAAAGCTAAGTTTGACCCGACTTATTTTCATTTCTAATGGCTAGTATTTATTCACAACTTCCATGGAAGCACGTAATGGAGTCAAGCCCTATAATATATAGTTCCATAATAAGGTGTCATGTTATATTGTCATCCAACTTATATTTGGTAAAAATGTTAGTTTAGTTTGATCCCTATGTAACTACGTTGTCTTATTAGTGAATTTGGACGTGTATATGTTTCGTTTCCTGTCAACAATGCAATAACTTAATAATTTTTGGACAATTTAATTACTCACTTTTTTTAATGGACAGTTCGAAGTCAGCTGGAGTGGTATTCTCATACTTTGCAGGTGACAAATGGCGGCCAAACAGCAGCTATATATCACAATTCACAACAAATTGGTTGAGATTGACAGTGTGTTATGAAACATGTACTTATCTTGGATTATTGGGCCCAGAAAATGTTTGGGCCTCCAAGTTGGCAATTGGACCAACTTATAGTCCCATATATATACAAACTAAGCTTTTAGGAGAAAATTAATAATCAATTTCAATCTTTCATCTAAAAAACCTATCTTTCATCTAAAAAGCCTAGCCAAAGATTTGTGGTCAAGCAACATGAAGTGACTCCCAAATAGAAGATCATAGGTTTGAACTTTAGTGGAGGTAATATTGACTTTTTGAGTTTCAGTAGGTTGAAAAAATATATATAAACCTTTTCGAAAAAAAAAGTATATATAGACAGACATTACATATAACAGAATTAATAGTACTCAAAAAAAGCCTAACGGATAATGGGTATATGTTAATGCAGCAAAAAAAAAACAAACAAACAAACAAAGAAATTATCCAAAATTCCTTATTCAACTGTGTTCAATTGTTCCATGCACAACAAAACTAAACACCATTCTGGTGCAACAAAACAATGAAGTTCCAAGAACATCAATTATGATATAACAAAACAAAACAATCATAGTGATGGAACAAAACAAAACACTCTTAACAAAACAAATTGTTGATATAACAACCCGAAATAACAAACATAGTGATGGAACATCAATTAGTTATTACTACTAATAAATTACTGGCAAAGCTGTTCGACTGCAGTAACAATCTGTGCAGGTTGGACAATGGTCCAATTCTCCAATGTCCCTGCGTATGGAGTCGGCACGTCTTGGGATGACAAACACACGATGGGGGCGTCTAAGTAGTCGTTGAAGTTTTCGGTGATGGCAGCAGTTAAGCTAGCGCCAATCCCTCCGGTGCGCATGCACTCCTCGACGATGAGCACCCGGTGAGTCTTCTTGATTGAGTTCCCGATGGTGTGAAGGTCGAAGGGTTTGAGCGACCTGATGTCGATGACTTCAGGGTCGTAGCCGTTGTTCACCAAGGTCTTGACGGCCTGCATAACGTGATACCTCATCCTGGAATAGGTTAGAATCGTGACGTGCTCGCCTTGCCTTACCATCTCGGCCTCTTCGAGATTCAGGACGTATTCTTCGTCCGGAATTCTCTCCTTGAGATTGTAGAGCAAAACGTGCTCGAAGAGAATCACGGGGTTCTCGCTTCTAATGGCGGCCTTCATCAAGCCCTTGGCGTTGTAGGGGGTTGAGCACGCCACCATTTGGATCCCGGGGATTGACTGGAAATATGACTCGAGACGCTGCGAATGCTCTGCCCCGAGCTGCCTACCAACTCCACCTGGTCCCCGAATTACAACGGGTATCTTGAATTGGCCGCCAGACGTGTAATGGAGCATCCCACAGTTGTTCGAAATCTGGTTAAAAGCCAAAAGGAGAAATCCCATGTTCATACCCTCGATGACGGGACGCAGACCAGTCATGGCAGCTCCGATGCCCATGCCAGTGAACGCATTCTCTGCAATCGGGGTGTCGAGGACCCTTAGATCTCCATACTTTTCAGCCAAGCCTTTCGTAACTTTGTATGAACCTCCATAGTGACCCACATCTTCACCCATCACACAAACACTTGGATCTCTGGCCATCTCTTCATCAAGGCCTTCGCACAGGGCTTCAAATAGCAAAACTTCATGTCTACAAAAATGCGGGATTTAGTTTTATTAGTCGTATATTCAACATCCAAGTCTCAACAGGGATAATCTAAATGCATAATGCACATAAAACAATTACCCATGGAAGCAATATCTCGAATACTGACTAATGAAACAAGGGTAAAAAAAACCTTCCAAACAACTATGTATGCTTCTTTAAGACAACACAACATAACAGATTTATGGCTCGTTGTGGGCACCAGGCACTGGTCCTCCCATCTAATGGGCAGTTGACTCACCGTGATTTACCCCTCCACTATCCTGTCAGGTCGAGGTGTTGAGGACCTGGGGCGAGGGAATTTCGCCTTTGGGCAACATAAGAGATTTACAAATTTAAATATGACACTTAGCTCACGCCATCTAAACTGAAGAACAAATTTCTATTTATCATATTCTGATATACAATAGATCAAAATATAGGCAAGCCTCTTGTCCTTTGGCATGACACAGCATAAGTGGCTTGCAAGATTAAACACGGAATAGTATAAATCTTGGATTCTTGGTTCGCACGTGTTGACTAAACTGAAGAATCATATTCTATTGCCATATTCCTCAACTTCAACCTAACTAAATCCATAAGCAAAAAAGCTAATAAATCACACAATTCCCATCCCTAAGACGTACAGAACAATTCCAGTGGGCCTTTGTATGAGCTATGATGAGTGATAATCTTAACACAGCAGGGAAAACAACCAAAGGTCAAGCCATTATAGGATGATTATTAGCCTTTTATTTTTATGTCATTTCGGAATGATATTGTTAACAGCAAAGTAGATTATAATTATCAGAATATCAGATAATTAACCAATACACATTGACACAAAATATTAACTTCATCACTCCAGAAAAGGTAAGCAAAAAGCTAATAAATCACACAATTCATACCCTGGCTTAGAGGATGTTGAAGTTGCTGCACCATCCTGCTTTGTCTACAAAAGGAATGAATTTGCACAAGTAAATAAAGGTCAATACTGCTCAAAGATTAAGGAAATGGAAAATGAGATCAAAAAAAAAAAAAAAAAAAAAAAAAACTCACTGCTACTGCATTAGCAATTAACTGTTGTGTTCTTCTCCCATTACTGCTCAGATCACAGCTGAATTTTCTTCCAGAGCTAACCACAAAAAACCTACCTTTCCTCTCTACACCAATCACAAACAACTAAATGCATTAGAATCAAGCAATAAACCGCCAATTCAGAGATTCCAGTTTGATAAAATAATAAACACAAAAACAAAGGTAGCATTTTGCAAACTAAGCAAGATAACAACTTTAAACAAAACAAATCAAAACCCATAGTGAATCCAAGGAAAGACAACGAATTGAGATCGGAAAAACCCCCAAACCTGGGAAAGATCTGCGAGTAAAGACGCGGGGTTTCTTGGAATCAAAAGAATTGGCTGAAGAAACAGCAGCAACGGCCCCAATCCCTTGAACGATAGCAGCCATTTCGCCCAAAACTTCTTCTGCTTCTTCTTCCCCTTCTTCTCGATTCTTGAATGCTCAAGGCGAGCTTTGTATGAAGAGGAATTGCAGAAGCGCAGAGGGTTACACTGAAGAAGAAATGGGCATATAAAGAGAGGGACAAAGGGGCGTAGTTTTAGACAGAAAATTGGGGGACGGAAACACCAAGAAATGGAAGCAGAAATCTTTCGTTTGAATGTTGAATTCGGCGTTTTAATTGAGAATGGTAGAGCCTCACTTTCAGCTGCATCGAGCTTCTGCTTCGATTTCTTCGCCCGGATCTCCTACAACTCGTTCGTTTCTCTTCGTGTTACTCTTCCAATAATGTCTCGACACGTTGCACATCGAGATGACTAGTGTTATTTTTTTTAAAAAAAAATTATTTAGATAATTTCATATTTACAGATTAATTTTAAGCTCACAGGACCACTAAGTCCACACTTAGAATCACTACGTAAGTAAATTGCTAGCCGCACATAACCACTATCAAACCCTAATCTTCATCCACGCACAAGGAATCTAATTCACGCATTTCATCGTCATGTGTTTTTTTCCCATTCATGTTTCCAATGCCACCTTCAGTTTGTGACGAGAAAAAACTTTTGTTACTATCCGAATGCGCGTATTGGGTAAATCTATTTTTGTGGCCATAATCGTCAAATAATCACAATGAGGTAAATCAGCTTAATTTATCATAGTTGATCAATTCAAATCAAGAAGGTTAATAAGTCGCTCTCACTAGAAGTCGAACATGTAACTGTTACCAAATCAACAATTTGATTTGCTTGGCCGGAATTATCCCGAATAGTGCTATTTTTGAAGGGTATAGTTGTCCAGTAAGGTTTAAATGTCGTCTACGTGGACTTACACGAGAGAAGGGCGTAGGGGTTTATAATACAGTGGGCTGCAGGGAATCATGGAAGTGTTGAAGCGTTTTCTTGGCTTGGGGTTTTTTGGTGGCCAGAAAAACCTAACAAACAGTTTGCTTTGTGACAATCAACTCTACTTTGTATTACTTTATTTATGATAATAAAAGAATATGACATCAAAAGTCAAAACCTTAGCGTAGTTGTCATTTATAATTTCACGATATTTAAGAATTTGAAAAACATAAAGTTCACGATTCTTGATAATTTGATAAAAATTAATTGCAAAATTATGTCTAATAATCAAACGTGTTAAAATCTTATATTTTTAGAAATTAAATCAGGACTGAGGTTTGTTTAGAAACACAGGAAAATATTTTAAATGAATTACACATTTAAAAAATAAGGCTATGTTTGTCAAACCTAACTGAAAAAACAGTTGAAAGTTAAACAGTTATAAACTGAAAACTGAAAAGTTGTTAATCGTGCCTTCTTGAAAAAGATTCGGCACTCAGTGAACCGTACCTCCTTGAAAAAAGAGTATGAAAAATGCGAAGTCATAAAGTGATAGTTGGTTTGGTTAGCCAGAGTCCTGTAAAAAGAGTTGGCACTCGGTCAACCGTGCCTCCTTGAAAAAGGAGTATGGAAAATGCGAAGTCATAAGGTGGTGGTCAGTTTGGTTGGGCGGAGTCATGGAAAATGAGTCGGTACTCGGTCAAGCGTGCCTCCTTGAAAAAGGAGTATGAAAAATACGAAGTCATAAGGTTGTGGTCGGTTGGTTGGACGGAGTCCTAAAAGAGGAGTCGGCACTCGGTCAATCACGCCTCTTTGTAAAATATCGAAGTGTGCAAAAGTCATAAGGTGGTACTCAGTTTAGTTAGCCATAGTCCTATAAAAGGAGTCGACAAATTTTGATTTGGAAGTTGATTTTTAAGACATGATAATGTACTTTCCTGCATCATGCTTCACAAGACACATAAAAGTGAGGGACTTATGATAGTTACCCAACATGAGTACCCCGTCAGTACCACCTAATAGGCAGTCGGGCCTCGGACTCGACAGTCAGCACTCGAAACGTGACCAATCGGCTCTTCAACTATCCCTCCATAACCTGTAATTTATTACGCAATTATTGTGCATTTATTACCCCTTTATTATCGATCAATTATTTCCCATTAATTAAAGTCTTTAATCCCATTAAATATAACATTAGTTACCCATACGTGCCAAGAGCATATCACTTTTCTTCTAACATATGTCTGACTCTATCTTATGCTATAAGAAGATGAGAAAAAGTGAGATAGGGGGGACATTGGAAGAATAAACACGAGAATTTTGGAGGGCATTTTGAGTGATCTCTTGATAAATAAAAACTAGGGTGCGTTTACTAACCGGAAATTTTCTCTAATTTTCTGGAAATTTTGAAAATTGGAAAACAGAAAACAAAAAACATGTTTACTAGCACAGTTTTTCATTTTAAAAACAGGAAATAATTTTTCAGTTTTCTATAAAACTGAAACACTATAAAAAACTGTTTTCTAAATAGAAAACAGAATCAACTATCATCTATTAGACTATATGTCATTATAACCACATTCTCACCATTATCTACTTACATATTTATTCATTACTATAATTACATTTATTATTATCTTCTTTTACTTATCATCATATTCTATCTTTTTTATTTACATTATTTATTTAAACATAACTTATTTGATTATGCTTAAAATTATACATCATTCACATTATCTAAATTAAAAATTGAAATCTATACCACACTTTATATTTTAATTGAACTCAATTGATTATTGGTTTTGGTCCAAATATCAGATATCGAAATTTCACACATATATTACTATATTAGAATTCAAAATAAAAATGATATATTACATACATGTCATTCAAATGAATATATGCAAACATATTTTAAATATTAACTCAAAAAATATTAATATTATCTAAACTAAATTTTGTGTGAACTTAATAGGTTATTGGTTCAAATATATTTTTATTTATGTTATATACATTTATAAATTTGGTCCGGATATCAAATGTAAAATTTTTTTTTACATATATTGGACTTCAAAGTAAAATATATATTTATTCTATTTAAACCAAATATATTTTAAAATATTTTAAATATAAGGTCTAAAAATAACTCGAAATTAAACTTATTGTTAATTTTATAACGTTAACTTGAAAAAATAAGTGTTAGTAAACAAGTTTTCTAAACAGAAAACAGATAATGAAAACTGAAAAATTGAAAAACAGAAAACAGAAAACAGTTTTCAGTTAATAAACAGGCCCTAAACTTTTCTGGTAGTGATTGGCTCGCTAGTTGACTACCATTTGGTCACAAAACCATCAACAACAACCTCAAGATAAAGAAAAGGAAGAAGGGTTAGAGAAAAATAAGGGTGTGGATTATAGATGATGCATAGGAAATATATGCACAAAAAAAATGATATAAGGAGAGGGTTGGTGATGCCATAATAATTAAAATTCAAAACATCGGATCTGCGTTTTAATTTTAAAATGTATTTTTTTCTTGAATTGATTGTTTTTTTTTTAGTAGTATTGACTCTGTTATAATGTAGTATCTGTTCATAGCTACTTTTTCAACAAAATGAAATACAAAGTGTCAATATCGCCTCCAATGAGGCCCAAACCCACCCCTGTGGGGGTGCAACCGGGTGCATTCAATATTAATTTTGTTCTTTACACAAACACAGGGGTGTAATTTTATCAAACACTTTTAAGTGCACTTTGGAGGCGATATTGACACTTTGTGTTTATTAGTTTATCAAAAAGTTAATTTTATCAAAAACTTTTAAGTATAATTTAACAGCTCTCTAGTCTTCAACTTATAACTTATAATTTGTCAGTTTTCAGCTATTTTTCAGCATTCAACAAACTTTTCAGCTAGATCTGTCAAACATAGTTATAGAGCATAGTATATCTTTGAAAAATAGTACTCTTTTTAAATTATACACAAAAACTTGCGCCAAAGACTTTATAGTCTAGTGGCACTCGGTTTTTCGGAAAACACTTTCACATGGATGATGGCGAAGCCTGCCTCAGTAGAGTCAACCCCGAAACGGGTCGAATCTTTATTTAATGAGGTCAAAAATCCGTGATCTATCATAAGTGTTATTGATTTTCTCTTTCAATTTTATGGTTTTAGATGTGTGTGAAATTGAGCCAAGTCAGTACAAGTGATGACAGAGAGGCATGGAGCTCAAAGCCTCAAATTTGGATTATCCATTTGTAAAGCAGTTTTTCAATTCAGTACTGTTATGTCATATGTGTAGTGGGAAATACGGAAAGCTCCCTCACGATTTAAATCAGAAAATCGGCAATTGCTTACGGCGATGGAGCTTCTCTATCTTCTCTGCTCTTTGCTTTACAACTCCATCACTTCCCTCGCCCTGTCTTTCCTCCTCCCCTTTCGCCGCGCCGCCCAAGACGCCTCAGTTTCGCTATACCAAGGCACCGTATGGCACCAGCGCCGCTGCCCCCTCCACCATTCTTTCCAATATTCTGTCCGTTACGCGCTTATTGACCTCGACCACGCGCATCACGCGCCGCCTGACCGCCTCTCTGCTTCCCAAGCTCGCAGCTTTTCCGGTACCAATGGCCCCGTGTAAGATTTCTTTGCGCACTTCCCTTTCATTTCTATTTTAACCCATTACACAAAATTTATTTCCCAATTAAAATAATTTGTTTTCTCATGAATTTAGACTTTTTATTATAACTTTAAATATTTTAATATAAAATATAATTATAATGTAAATATTATTTTATTCCACAATAATATATCATAGAACATTCGTTTTTGAGAATTACCTTATCGTTTTCACATATTCTAATAAAGCGTGAGTGGGTCAGAAATACACAATTACGAATTCATGTAAAGAGGGTTAGTCAACCATTGAGAGGAGTAGAATCAATTAGTCAGTTTAGCCAATATTTTGATAATTTGGGAGGAAATGAGGGTGTTATTGAATAAGTATGTTTATAGTAATTTTAGATTTAATTTGTTATAATTTTGTTAAAATTATGTTTTATGTGGTTTCATTTTTAATTAATCTATGTAATATTAGATCTTTCAAATGATATAATTTATTTTTAATAATATAAAATTTATATTTAACAATTTAACTAAATATACAAATATATTAAAATTAAATAAAAGACATAAAAGGAATTAGAAATAAAAGTAATGGGCAAAATGAAAAGAAAAACAACACACCAAAATGGCATGAGATGAACATGGCACTGCACTGTTCATCTCACACCATTAGCTTATAATTCTGTGTCCACTGTTCTTAGTTAATGGAATAATGATTTTATGTTGTCTCTCCAGTTTCTTGTTGACAATACCCCCAAGTGTTGGCTATGAGCAAAATCCCTTGAGTGTGTACTATTGCTATGATGTTGAAGGTTCCTCACAGCATTTGAAGAAATGCATTGCTGAGGTGAGTGATTCTTCAGATAATCCGAATGTTGTTTATTGTTCATCGCCAGCTTGTACTCGAGGAATCGACAATAGGAAACATTTTTGGACATTCTGTTTCTCCATAAGTAATGGTGTTATGTAAAACTTCAGGGAACTAATTAATTAATCGATGCTGTTCTTTTAACTCTGGTGACGTGAACTTTGTATTTTTGGATTAGAGAAGATAATTTCATAAGCAAGCGCTTAATTAGGTGTTGCTGACAGGGTTCGTTTTTCAGGTTACAAATACACCGTGGGGGGAAAGAATATCGTTCTTGTTCAACCCAGATTCTGATATGGTTGCAAAAGCTCTACACGTTAGTCCTTTTAATGTATGTGTTTGCAATCACCATGACCTTTCAATTTTGTTTTCTCGTCTTTGAACCACCAAAGTTGAAAACAATAAACATTAAAAAAAAAAAAAAAAAAGCTTTAAAAATGGCTTTAGATAGATCAACAAATTTTATCTTGTGCCTTGGATATCTTTCTATCTGAATGCTTTGGTAATGGGGACTGATAGCATATAGTCTATAGTGTGACCAATGGTTTCTTTATTCGGTTATTGTGTTTTCTGATAGTCCATTTGGAATTTCATTTGTAGGCCAGACTTTGCCTTTTTCATCGGTGTAAAACTTTGTTTCTTCAGTACTGATCTTTCGTTTTTCATCATTTTTATGGGAATTGATATCAGGATATGCTCGGGAGTTGGAGGATCAAAGCTAATGCACCGGGAGAGAATATTTTGGTAACAGTTTCAGTTAATCATCCTACACATGGTGACTATTTCACGGCTTCATTGGTGGCCAAAAGAGTCTCGTCTTCTACACTGATGGATCACACACTATACTTCTGGCTGATGCCTCATAAGGTTGCTTTTTGGATATATTGGCAGGTAACTTTTTCTACTTTGTGTTGGTTAGAAATATTCGGTCACTTGAAATAGTCATAAACTCATAATACTACCATCTGTTATAGGACTGCTTACTATTACATGATATTGAGATTTCGTGGTTTATTTATATCTCGGTTTTAGCAACCTCAGATACTGATAATGTGAAAATACTAAAATAGCGAACTGTCTTATGGAGAAGCTAAAGGTTTTGTGGTAAAAGTGCAAATGTAAAGATTTTCATTCGATTTGTGATCCTATTTTATTTGTGGAATCCTAGGCTCTCAAACTTTGGTGGAAAGGTTTATCATTCGTACAGCATCCACGCTATTACAATCCCGGATATAGAGGAGAAGCTCTAGCTCGTGATGAAAAGCTTCATTGTTGTCAAGAATTTTCCTTTAACTCTCGTACCCATCAAGAAGCTGAAGAAAGCCGGTCCAACAGATCTTCTCGAGACTCAAATTCAAGAACACATTGCTTCACTTGGAGGGATGCCAAGTGGCCCTGGTGCTAAATAGAAGCCAGTAAGCCCTACTGGTTTATTTTAATAAACGTCTTTGCTTTCTTTATCGTTAAGATGGTTTATAGCTTTAAGTTAATTTATTCTTCATTCCTGGGCCTGCAATTTGCTCTCGATTTTTGTGATTAGATTACTTTTGCTCTCGATTTTCCTGGAGTGTGTTTCACAAGCTTGCGTCTGTGATGTTATTGGTTTCAAATTTCGCCAATCTGATCTATTTGCTTCTTGCTTTTCCCTGTCCAATTAACCACTCATGTCCCTATCAATTGTTTTCAAGAATGTTTCATAACAAAAACATTTTAGTACAACGTTGTTCAGATTCTTTGGTTCTGGCCTTAGCTTTCCTCTAGACTGACTTATGCTCAACCACTGTCCTGTCCCTATCAATTATTTTCAAGAATGTTTCATAACAAAAACATTTTAGTTCAACGTTGTTCAGATTAGTCTCGTTCTTTGAATGTTTCCAACATTTCCCTATCCTTTGTGTCTGATAGCTGGAAATCTGTGGCAGCTGGCAATGCAATCGTGAAGAACACGCCAATTATTGACTTGTTCGTTATGCAGCAGCCATGGACATGACAACGAGTCGAGACAACAGCAGATGTTAACAACGCCTTATCCTCTCATCGAGCATCATCACCACCAATAGGTTTGTGTATTGTGTCGTCTTTGTAATTTTAGTCCCGTAGCATAATGCAACTTGCATGAATATTTCACCGGGCTAGCGCCTATAGATGCAAAGTTGATTCTAGCTGCTAGTTTTGGCTATGAACTTGCAGGTTCATGGAGTAGCTAGCTAGCTGGAAAATTGATCTGTTAAGAAGGAATTTATATTTATTGGTAGATCATATAGTGTTTCACAATATAAGAAACTTTCACCTGTTTATTCTCTTCCTTTTCAACTGTACCATATGGTAGTGTAGTTTTGATATATAGATGTACATGTAACTGGTTGTGCTATGCCAGCTCAAAAGCCATTAAAGGAGACTCCTTTGCTTGTGAACCAATAAGATGAAGAAAGAAGTTTGGAGAGATCAGGGACGGTTCTACAGTGGGGGCAGGGGCAGCTGCCCCTTTCCTACTCCCACTCCATATATAGCCTTTGGGTAAAGTCCACCTAACTTAGGCTGCATATAGTTAATCGGATCAAACTAAGAAGGCTAATAGACAGTTCTTACAGAGGATCAAACTTAAAAACTTTTGATGATTAAGACTCCAAGGGGGTCCACTAAGTATTGTTACAAATACAAAGTGATAAAAGGGTCACACACTAAGTCGCCTTATCCTTCACTATCTAATCAACACCAACCAAGTGTCGTCCACCAAGTCGCCTTGCTAGGTTGATCACACAACTCTTTCTGGCAGAAGATGGTTGTAAGTTGATATATGGGTGTTGAACATTCAGAAATCGATTTGATTCCTTTTCAGCCTTAAAGTCTGAATGCAACTTGAATGCTTTGAACACTTGCACTTGATCACATAAATTCACAATAGCATAGTATCATCCAACTAATTTTTTCAAGACTTGGGATCCTCTTTTATAGATGAGCAGGGATGAACACCGACTTGAAATTTGAATCTATCCGTTGTAAATTAACAGATGCTAGCTGAAACAAGCTGTCATAATCCCCTAAAATCCACATACCCTTAACTTGTACGAGATATATCTATAGGGTAATACCCGTTACCTTATCTGTGTATAAATGTTCTAAATGTGAAAAAAAAGTTGCTCTTGCTTATCACCATTTTGTCTTCTCCATAAACTCTTAGGTGTCAGACAAGTTGCAATTGTCTAATGACTCTGATCTTTTTGTCATTCTTTGAATGAACCTCTTCTGAGGATGATCTTCCGTAAACGTTCTTCAATTAATCTGCTACATGCTTGGAATATAGTAATGAATATAGTAATGAATACCCTTCCATCATCAATGAATTGGAGATCTTGTTTGAATGTCTTTCCTTCTATTCCGATCCCCTTTAACTTCTTTTTTATCTAAGTCCTTCCCGAAGTCTTCTTCTAAACCCTTTCCTTTTGATTACTTCTTTTCGAAACCTTTCTTTCCAGTCAACTAGATTGCGACGTCTTTCTAAAATTACAAATATTTTAGAAGAGGGAGTTTAGCATCCGTTCATTTTCATTCCTTGTCAAGATGGACAAGGGAAGAGGAGCCTAAGGGTCTTTTATTAAAGGAGCCTTTAGGCTCTTAAATCCATGGAATTAATTTTTTTTTCTTTCTATTTAGTGGTTGGAGTTTGGGAGAAAGATTTATCATCTCCAAAATGCCAAACTCCAAATGTTGCTAACAACAACGTTTGGGATTTAAGTAGTTTGGAGCAAACCATTTTAAGGGCCACACTTGTGTGAGACCGTCTCACGGATCCTTATTCGTGAGACGGGTCGAGTCGGGTCAAAGCACCATGCAAATGTCATACTTATATATGCAAATATCATACTTATATGCTCAAATATAACACTAATCAAGAATACAATTTTTGTTACTTATAAGAGAAAAAGTAATACATTTTTCATAATAAGTAATGTTGACAAGTGCCCCTTACTTATAAGGGAAAATATAATACTTTTGAGGAAAAAAGTAATGCTTTTAAATTGAAATGTAAAAGTATTGTATTTTCCCTTAAAAGTATTACATTTACCCTTATAAGTAACAAAAAATTTTATTCCTGATTAGTATTACATTTGAGCATATAAGTATGAAATTTGTGCATATAAGTGTTACAGTTGCATATTGACCCGACCCGACCCGTCTCATGGTGAGATGGGCTCACACAAGTTTTTGCCATTAAGAAATCAAACAAAGTTTTTAGCGTTTTGACCGAAAATGGTGAATTTGTTAAAATTTTGATGAATCTGTCATTTACCAAAGAAGGTCAATCCCCGAACAAGAGCAATGAATTACATTAAAATAAATTAATACGAGACAAAAACTATACTAAGGGTGTGTTTGGTTGACAGGTTTAGCTATCAAGAATTGATATCAAAGTCATTGTTATTGTTTGGTTGATAGGTTTTTAGAACACTACTATGAGTTTTGATTACCCCATTAATTGAAAAACCTATTCCTTAATAAAATAAGGGTTTCATTTCCCTTCCTCCTCCTCTTCCTCAACTATTAATACTCATTCATTCCACCCTGCTACCAAACATGCAAAATAGTTTCAACAAAACTCATTACCATTACCAAGTATTTGATACTCATTCTGATTCCGATTCTCATGTGCGAATCAAACACACCCTAAATATTATAGTGCTGCACATAATTTTGACTTTTTTTAAATACACCTAAAAAGATTGAAAATCAAAACTATAATATTTTACATAATGTCCAAGTGTATGCTTTTCGTCCACAAGAGTTTTAGCATGTGTAGCTTTCTTTGGTTGATCCAATCATTATCTATCTTATCTTTCTTGTGCAATTGAGTACACATTATGAATTCTACCCCTTTCAATTTTTTTATTTTTATTTTTCTAATGTCATCTCAAGGGCATAGAAAAAATGGTAAAATCATGCATCCACTATTTTTTTTTAGTGGCATTGTGCAAGGCAGACAGTAAGCCGCAATGGCAGGTTTTTATTTTTTTTTTTTTTTATTATTGGAAAATGGAAAGTAGGTATGTATTTAAAATAATTAGTAAATTACCCGTGATGAAGATTCTTTGATACCAAATTCTATAAAAAAGATAGACTAAGATATATATGGAAACAAACTTATGTAATTGTACACGGATGAAAAGTGTGTCAAATTGATCCCTAAATTTTTATTTTTTTGAAAGCATTGACCCCCTTAATATAATACGGAGTAAGTTGTGTAATTGGGTTCTTTAAGTGAAAAAAAGCTTGCCATTAACCTTGTGTTCAAATGGCATGTAGTGACTTTCCCATATGGGAGGTCACGAGATTGAGTCTTAGTGGATGTGATGCGAACGTTCAAAGGTTGGGTGGATGTTGAAAATACAATAAAATGATTATTTTTTAATCAAATAAAATACATATTAATAATATTTTTAATAAAAACATTATTTTATATTTTTAAAAAATAAATAACCACTGACCGTCTTCTTATTGATTGACAACCATGATTATTTATCCTGGCCTCTCAACAAAAATAATCTACCCACTTTCGAATCTTCCTCCGATGGGGGAGGGGGGGGGGGAGGAGGAGGAGCGAAGGTGACCAGGTTACCTTCATTGAGTACGTCCTAGATCGAACTAGACCAGGCGGGCAAATCAAACAACCAAGCTTACAACCATGGTCGTATGTCAAAGGAGTGGTTTTTTTTTTAAAAAATAAAATAAAATAATAAACATTTTTATTTATTATAAAATTAAATATATTTATGTTATTTTATAAATATTTAAAATATTTTTATTTTATAAAAAATAAATTAATGAATATCCACTCTAAGCTTAAAGCGTCATGTGTTTATCTAATATGCTACATCAGCAGTAACACGTTGAATAGATCATATTAGAGCCTAGTTGCGCTATTTTATTATGCCTTTTTTTTTTTATTAATGGAGAACCTAATTACACTATCCTTTGTATTTAGAGGATCAATTTAATTAACAATTTTTCCAATTTTGATTCATATAATCAATTAATAATGAGTTAATAAAAAAAATTTTAAGCTATTTTTTCTTTTTGAATTTACGTTTTGATATGATATTCACTTCTTAACAGATTGTCGTATGAGGTATGTTTACAAAAAAAAATGCTAATAAATGTGCATATTAGATAACCTCTGATATTACGATGAGTGGTCAATACTAATAAGCTATAATAGATGTATTTAACAAATCTCGAAATGGCGTCCATCCACTATATGCTACTAAATAAATTAATAAAAAAAGGAAGCAAACTTGATACTTATTTGAACAAATTAATAAATGGTTAAGAAAAAACTTTTAACTAGTACTCTAACTTTGACTATGAAGCGCTCAAATATGAGGAGGCCAGGGGATCCACGCAAAGCTAAAAAAAAAAAAGTAGAATATTAAATTAAAATTATTTTAAAATAAAATAGAAAACAATTCTAGAACAAAATTAAAAAAATGAATAATAATAAGTTAATCTATTAGACTATTAATTTATGGGTTCAGAAAATGTATGTGCAACGCATTTTCGTTGGCGCGTGGGGTGTGTGTGGGGCTAAACCCGCAAACATCGCGTTTAATTACGTTTCTCACTTGCAATTTGCACATATGTTTCACACTTACTTCCCTTTCCAGCATTCATCTAACTGTAATTTAGTCAGAATTTAATTAGCTGCTAACGACATTATCGCAGGAACTGTCATTTTCTCACATGTACAAATTGTGTACTTGCACGTTTTATACCACTGCAACAAAAAACACAAGATATCGATTGATGCAGTTTCGTGGATATATTAGATGTTTATCATATATGATTTTTCATTTCCTTTTTCTTTTTGGAGAAGATATGCGGATTTGGAAATTAAAGTGTATATGTTATGCAGATGAGTCAGACTCAAGTCACTCAATATAACTACTAGTATAATAATAGGATTAATCAATGTTGTCTGCAAGGACAACTCAGTTGGTACTCGAATAGTAGATTGTGGGCAATGGTATATGTTAGAGATCTGATAGTCGTAGTGTGAGAGTTAAACAATGTGGTATGGGCTCCATGTGGGCATTGTGCAGTGGACCTTCCACCTAGCTAAGAGGTTGTTATTGCTGTTGTGATTTACGTCTCTACCATCTTGTTAGGTCGGGATATGAGGGTTTTAGAATGATGGATTTCACCTTTTGTGGACAAGGATTAATAAAAAACAACATGACCCTTTAGATGACTTATATAACATGATCACAAAAAAAAAAATCAAATTTACTTACAAATAGGTATTTAAGTGTTCTCATGTAGTGAATACAACAAATAAAGAGTAATAATCATAGTTCAACCCCCATATTTGATAACAATTTCGTGTCTTCTAGAAGATGTGTAAAAAATTAACAACTAGTTTGTATTGACTAAACCCTTTAGGTATGGACTTGAGCCAATTCGAATAGTTAGCCCCATTTGGCTCAAGTCATCTGACCCGCCCAAACTCATCTTCCTTAGACTATCCCAATATTTAAATTTAGCTTTTAAACTGTGTACTATGTACCCTCTATAAAAATCAATGAACATGGTCCAAACAATAACAAAATAGTAGTGCATAGAAGAGGCTACACGATCTATACATATATAAAACTAACTAGTTACGATTACGAACTACAGAGCACACATTATGTGATTAACTAAACATCAAACAATCACAACACTAATCATAGGGAGCTCAATCAATTCAAGGAAATACAGGGCACAAACATGAAATATGAGAAATTAGAGGGGCGAAGAAAGAAAATAAAACAGCCGACTTAAAGTAAAGATATTTTGTATCCGCGGTTGCGGCGGTGGGGTAGATGAAAAAAAAAAAAAAAACGCATGCATCACGTGTTTTATTTGGAGGTTAGTATTCATTCAAGCTGGCGCTGGTCCATTTAACAGCAACGCCCACTTTTAGGACGTTCGATCATATGCTTTTCGTGTCCCCTTCCCTCTTAATTTCCCCCCGCCCCTTTATATATTCATTCCCATTTCTCTCCCTCCTTCCAATCTCTTCTCAACATCTTCTCTCTCAATCTCTCTCTCTCTCTAAGATCTTCATCGCTACTGTAACCTCATCGTCGTCCTCGATTTCTATTCAAGGAGCTAATCATAGGCAACGAATTCTATTCAAGGAGCTCATAAGGCATTCGATTCCGAGAAAAATGAGAAGAAACTGCAACCTCGAACTTAGGCTTTCGCCTTCTTCTGATTATAACGCCGCCGCCGCTCAACAACTTCCGACGTCCGACCACTCTTCTCCGTCAACTCTCCTAACCAAATCCACTATTTCCGAGGACATCCGGCAACAGCAGCAACTCACTATTTTTTACGACGGCAAAATCGTTTCTTGTGACGTCACGGAGATTCAGGTAATTAATTTAAACTTTAGCTTACTTAAATTGTATGAAATTTTTCGATAAATAGTAGAGATTTAAGTTTTATATATTTAAAATTGTGTAGTTAATTAATGGAATAAAAATATTTGTAATTTAATCGTATATATAAAAAAAAGTTGCATGAAATTTTGGTGCACCTTGCGGTGGTTCATTGAGGAAATAGGCATGTGATGATTGAATGCGTGTATGGCGTGTCGGCTATTTTAGAATATTTAAATAATTTCGAATCCCGCGTTAAAGAAATACGGAGTAATAAAGAAATTTCATAATTAATTAATCTTCGATATGCCTAAATTGACCAGAAATTAGAAATTAATATTGTGTTGAATTTGATCTAATTAAAATTTGAAATGTGCAGGCTAGAGCCATCATATTACTTGCGAGTCAAGAAAGAACGAAGAAGACCACAAGAACAGTTTCGTCGGAGCCATCTTCGCCATTGTTGCAGAAGCAACTATACAGTCCAACTGCTCTTTCTATGAAGAGATCTCTGCAACGGTTTCTCCAGAAGAGAAAGAACAGAGTGGAAGCAACATCTCCTTATCATCGTTGATTTGTTTAATTACTGATTAATTACCGTATACTTTAATCAGATCGAGATGTCCAACTCTATATCCATTGTTAATGATGACCTTGAGCCTCTTTTTGATGAGTTTTATGATGACCACAGCTGAGAAGTGATTAATGTTAATTATTCCTTGTATTATACAGTTTAAGATTCATGTTTTCTTAATTCTTTCAAATTTATATATACTTGTCCCAGCTACCAGCTAGTTTCTTTTTCTTTAACATTTCTTTGCATTTAGGTTTAGGGTTTATGCTGATATATCCCACCCCAAATATAGTATATCTGTCAATCGCTATATTATGGACTAGAGTCCACACTATTATAGACTTTGAACAAGTTTTTTTTTTTTTTTTTAAATAACTTCGAACAAGGTTAAAACAATACATAATATATTAAGGGGCAGATACATATAATCAAGAAGGAAACATAAATTGATGGCTTTATTAATATTCGATTACAATACATTACAGAAAAACAAACACTTAATTATTAATAATAAAAATAAATTGAGATAGTTCGTTGTGCGTTTCATCACTTGAAACTTATTAATTTTGAGTAGAAAATTAATAAAAATCTATAAGTTTCGATTCAGCGTTAAAGTTTTTCACCGGATATCCATCGCCTAAACATAGCAAAACATTCCGAAGGAGTAAAAAATGGAGCAACATGACCTGATCCCTGTTCATTTACAAAACCCACTTTAATTTCAATTCGTCACGTTAAATTTCATTTTTAAAATAAATAAATAAATAAATCTCACCTTTACTGTAGCAAATGTCATGTTGTTGGAGTAACTTCTTGTATAACTATAAACAAAGGAAAACAAACAATTATTATTCAATTTTAAATTTCAATACTATTTGTCAAAAAAAAAAAACTCATAAATCATACCCGGCCGCTATACCATCAACAATCCACGCTCTCCATTCGTCAACAATAGAATAATTCAACGATTCTATCCAGGCTTTAGTTCCAATGTGTGGTACTAGCGAATCATGATCACCACTGCTTCACAAAACAATCTTTAGTCGATGTATACTAAATTTGATTAACTTGTTCAAAATATAAATTTTTATACCTATAAATAAGCGACCTATAACCTTTAGCACTAAGGTTTACATGATAGGGAAGAACATCAAACACAGATGTTATATAACGCAAATCTTCAGTATTGCATGCCTTCCATTGTCCAATACTTCCCTATTAAAAAAATTAAAAAAATCTCAACTAATTATTACTATTAATTACAATAATGCTTACATTTTTTTTTTTTTGTAGAAATAATGGTTACATTTTTCTTTCATAAAAAAAATAATATACATACCTTTCGAACGTGAAGAGCCTCTTGAACACTATCATCATTAGCCCAATATTCAGATGTTTCGAACCAATCATCCTGTTTAATTAAATTTAGACATTATAACTTGTAACACATTAGCCCTATTTGGTAAATTAGTTAGCCTATCAGTCAATTTTGGTTTATTTGATCACTATTAGTTGTTTGAAATGGTTATAAAATCAATATAAGTGTTTGGTTAATAAGCTTTTTGTAACTCCAAAATGCTAAAATTCATCAAAAACAACTTTTTCAATTAGATTTTGAAAAAAGAAATTATACCAAACAACAAATTTATCAAACAATTTTCTACAATTAGCTAATGCTATCAATTAGTCATACCCTCTAACCCAATCAGCTAACAGCCATTTACCAAACAGGGTCATTGTTTTCAATTACGTGTTTAATTAAGCTGATTTAAAATTTTGGATATAGTAATCATAAAATATAAAAGTTTAATGATGATGGAAAATTAAATTAAATTAGTACTATTAACCCGCTCCATTGCCAAGATGAAGCGGACTAACCCGTGGACTTCGACCCACTTTGGCAGTCCTATTACTCACCCAACATAATACGCCGGAAGGTAGAGTTGGTCTCTCCGAGAGAAGTCTTCTTTCACCGTTGGATTCATCGGACGGTTCAGGCGCGCGGGAACATGGAGGTTCAAGAATATGATTCGGATATATATATTTGATCAACTGCATGCATGTATATTTGCATTATATGCTCATCACTCGTGTTTATATTTGTAAATATAAGACTATATATTTATGAGTTTTTGAGTATTCAATACAATGAGATATATCATTTTTGTATATACTCTGACAAAATAAATAAATAAATAAATTCTGACCTCCGCAATTTTAAGTGTATCCCGCAAACAAGCCACATTGTAGACATTTTCAGTCTGGTAACAATCTTTCTTGGCTGTCTGCTTACGGAATTAAATTAATAAAATTAATTTTAAAATATTAGTATAATAAGAAAATTAATTTATTTCATATTCTAAAATAAAAAGACATAGGAAATATATATATATACTAGGAAAATAGGACTTGATCAATTAATTAACCTCAAATAAATCTTCAGGAATGAGTCCCATTCGATACATAAATGCGTTCGCGTAGTTAGCATTTTCTGCTGTTTGTGTCAACGGATTGCCAAGAATGTAACCCTACAAAAAAAATGTTTTTTTAGATTTTAGTAAATATAGTGTAAAGTTAAGGATTTTAGGACTCCAATTTATGTTGTAATTATTGCGCTTGATAGGATAGTTTAATTTGTAAAGGTTGAAATAAAGACAAGACTCAATAAAGTGCAAGCTAAGCAAAAAGGAGAGGATAGTTATTAGGCGCCTACCATCTCACAGAGCACTAATTAATATTAGGTAATTCCAACCAAATTGATTAGACAATTAATTTCGTAACCAGAATGTTACGTTCCAAGTTCGACTCCCTATGTAATTGTCTATTGACCTTCATAGTTTGAGGCAGTCATCAACTATATATAGACAATCTAGGCTGATTTACTTTTTTATGATCTTTTACTGGCTAGAATCACAATGCTGATTTTGTCTAGAGCGCACGTTCGAGCACTCTATAATTAGAGCTCTTTTGAAGATTAGAATAATAAGTTAGAAGAGAGTTAAACACAAGAAAGTTATCAAATATGGTAGCATACTAGCATTCAATTCCAAAAACTTTCATTTCATATATGTATTCTAAGCTTTAAAAAAATAATTTAAAATTTGTCCAACTATCGATGACAGAAACAACTTTTCTCGTAGCAATTAGAAAGTTTGAGATATTCAATGTAATTTTGTGAACGACCCTTGGAGTTGAAAGATCAAACACTGACAAGCAGACAACTTTGTGACAAAAAAGTTGTTCTAAACTGTGGTTTTGTTTGCAACGAGTGCGAAGGCCAAGCTACATTGCACTTGTATTTGTATCATATTAACGAAGTCCTCCTTAATGTAGGAAAATAGTGGAGTTAAGAATTCGCAAATCAGTATAAAAATATTTTCTCATTGTCTCTTCCTTACTCCATTCATTGCTAATTATTACATGTACATAATTTGCTATCCGAAGGTATATAATATGTTAACTGCAAATAAATAATTTGAATTTCATTTTAAACCTGGTCCATGGTATAATTTGCCGTTTCCTTGACTTTTATTTGCTAGCAACCAATAATATTTATAATGAATGTAATTGATCGAAACTTAGATTTAAATAAATAACATCATAGTATATATAGAAAAAAATTAAGGTTCTCGTTAATTCACCTTAAGGTTAATCCATGGTTTAGTTCCTGCCTCATTCCCTGCACCCACACAAATTGTTATGAAGTATCAAAATATCCATATTCCGATCTATAATATAATTGTATTGTTGTATTCATCATTTTGAATCTGAAAAATATTAAATTATTATGGTAGGGTGTGGGTTCGAGTCTCAGTGGAGGCGGTATTGACTCTTTGTGCTTCAATAGGTTGAAAAAGTAGTTATGAACAATATTGCATTGTAACATAGTCAGTAGTACTCAAACAAAAAAAATAATCATTAAACCTTACCATTAGATATTAAATGAGCAACTATAACATAGTCAGTAGTACTCAAACAAAAAAAAATAATCGTTAAATCTTACCATTAGATATTAAATGAGCAACTATGAGGACAACTAATTTAGAACAGAGTCACTACTCAGTAGTACTAAAAAAAAAATTAATTGCTAAATCTTACCATCAGATATTACTTGAGCAATAATGGGGACAACTAATCCAGAAAATGAGTCGCCACCAACATAGAAAGGATTAGTTGAGTATTTCGGATGGTCAACGAGCCACTATAAAATATATAAAATATAATTAAAGTAATAGTGAAGGCCAGAACTAATTAAGCACAAAAAGTCATTTAACACTAAATCGAGAAAACTACTATAGTCTCGATTGAAGATTGAAAAAAGTTTACCTTGCGCATGAATTGTTCTGCATGCTCACTTTGTTGGAAACTATCAGAGTGGTTACACCTCTCTGTAGTTGAATAAGAAAATCCAGTTCTTACTGGTAAATCTACTAACAATAAATTTGCAACCTGAATTATATAGTTAATGATATGTATAGTTAGACCAAATTGAGTTTCATTAATGCACAATTTAGTTGCTTTGGTGGAGATAAATGTATCATTAATTAACCTTAGACCATGAGTAAGGGTTTAATGACAATGTCGGCAAGCTCCCATTATATGCCACCAAATCCATATTCACTGGACCTGTAATATGCATCCATCTTAGTTAAGGTAAATCACATAGATTACTTGAGAGTGTGTGTACGCAGTAATTAAACTCCACTCCTCTGTAATGTGCAATGCATGCTAATTTCAGCTATAGCTCTTAGGTTTCTTCTGATTTTACTTTTTTAAGAGTGTAAACTGAATCAAACTACTCACGAGCTACTTGAGTTTAATTTGATACATACCTACAATTTGATTATTATATTGTTGAGTTTGAACTTGAACTTGAACTTGAATAGTTTTTGAGTTTTGTTGTTCATTTGATTGTAAAATATTCATTATTATAATATTTTGTATCAAAATATAAAATTCAAGTTGAGCACGACTTCAAAGAATCAGAACTCAATGTTTCATTTTTTTTAAATTGATGGAGTTGAACTTCGAACTTTGACTACATTAGTTCTCGATCGATTACCCTCCTAGTCTTTTCCATGTTCCATGATATAAAAGAAATGTGTTATCATATATAGTAATTTTGATGAAGAGTATAAGAATGTAAGTAAGAAATAAAAAGAGCAAAAGAAGTCACCAAATTCATTCAAAAATGCAAACAAAGTGGAGCAGCCTGGGCCACCGGAGATCCACATGAGTATAGGATCAGAGGTAGGATCTGATTCTGAATTTATGAAATAGTAGAAGACTTGTACTTCATCTCCTTCACCCACTCCTATGTATCTAATAATTCAATTCATAGTATATACGTTAAGGAATGAAAATATAATATGGTGGCATAATATAAAATTGTAAGTACTTTATAATCAATATATTTTTGAGTAAACATATATATATAGAGCTCACCCGGTTTGAAGCTCAAAAGGGAGGGGGCCTTGATGTTGAAGACCAGGAAGGTAGTCCACCTTGGAGCCAGGCGCCGCCATTATTTCCGGTAATAACTCTGAAGAGAAAAGCCCTAAAACAAGAAGCAAAACAAGATTGCACCGCCCGGAGATTCCACTTCTCACCGCCATCTTAATTAATTTCTCCGATCCCAACTTAAAATGTATATATGTGTACATTAATTATATGCACAGTACATATATATATATATATATATAGTTGTCAAAATTAATTTGTAAATTCACATGCTTTACACGCATCAGTTTTTAAAGTACATTCTCACAATTATCAAGTTGTAGAAGATTTACATTGGGAGATTTCAAGTAATAAGAAGTCAAAAGATATATATTGTATTGCTGCATGTGTAGTAATAGTCATTAAGTTATCTTCAAGTTGGAAGATTGCTTTTGACGCAATGAATTATATATTATATTAGTTAGCACACTTTTCATTCGAAATTTTATACTCGTATATATAGTAAATTTATACTTCAAACTGATAGATTTTAATAACTCGGGTGGTCTCAATTACTAAAGCCGATTAGGTTTAGGATTATGACAAAGTAAGAATGAGATAAGAAATGTGTAATAATGAGACAAGATGGATAATCATGGAGATAAATGTTGTATTTAATCCAATATAATGCTATTACAAGAAGGAGCTTAGCTTATGTAATAACAAGACAAAGTGTGTACGTAGGACAACATGTCCCTTGATTGGCCATAGGTGAGTGGCTTTATACTCTAAATCGGCCCTAACTACCCCGGAAAATATGGTGGGGAGTTGCAACCGCTTTGGATCGCAACAAACGCCACAAGACACGGACCAACGCGAAGAACCTTCACTCGGCGAGCACGGGGCTCGACTGAGTGCCAACCTCGGCCAAGGGCCGAACCCCGACCTAAGGCCAACCTCAGCCAAGGTGACCGACCCCGCGGGGAGGTCCGCCTTGGCCGATCCCGCGAGGAGGTCTGCCTTGGCCGACCCCGTATTATCCCGCTCCGTGTCCATCTGTAATTATTACATCATCAGTCTCCCACTCTCTGAGCTGCGAGAACTCGTCAGCGAAAGATTCCTTGCTCCGCGTGCATGTTAGAATAATGGACATTATGTGGTAATAAGATCATGTATTTTATGAATTAGAATAACGTACTTTGTGTTAGAATAATGTACTTTATATGTATTAGAATAATGAAAATTTTGGGGTAATATAATGTATATATTTTATGAGAATAATATATAATGTACTTTATGTTTTAGAATAATGAAATTTTTGGGGTATATAATATATTTTATGAGTTATTAGAATAATGTATAATGTATTTTATGTGTTAGAATAATGAAATTTTTAATTGGAGTAAGATAATGTATTTTATGAGTTGGAATAATGTACTTTATGTGTTAAAATAATGTATTTTATGTATTTCATAAAATACATTATCTTACCCCAGAAATTTTATTATTCTAACACATAAAGTACATTATACATTATTCTAACTCATAAAATACATTATTCTAATACAGAAATTTCATTATTCTAACACAAATAAAGTACATTATTGCCAAAGATTTTGTGGATTAGTGGCACCCGGTTGCACCCTCACATGGAATGGGGTGGGTTCAGCCTCACTAGAAGCGATATTAGCTCTTTGTGCTTCATTTGGTTGAGAAAGTAGCCCTAAAAATGTTCATTATTCTAACACGCATACAGAATAATTTTTTATATAAAGGCTCCGGGATTAGACAAAAAGGCGCTCTCATTTCTCCTGTTCAATGGCAATGGCGGCCTATGTACTTCACCTATCGCCTACATAGTGAATTTTGACTTGGCTTAGCCTAAAAAAGCCTGCAATTTTTACCGTTTTGATTTTCACATTAAATATTCTTGTGTCTGGATTATTTATTAACTTTTCACAAACATCTTATATTTACTACGTATTTGTGTTTTTATAAATAAATCAATTTTCTCCATCACCATGGTTCACGCAACTATGTGAACCACCGCCACACAATAATTTGCATTAAATTATAGATCAGCCGAACATGGGTAAATGAGTTGGACTAAATCACTAAATTATATACATAATATATGTTTTATATATTTTATTTATGTAAGTAGGGGGCGCTCTGATGAGAATAGTCTCCCAGGAGAGAAATAAGAACGATTCACAGCCATCTACGTGTTCAGATCAACGAATCAGATATAATTTTTAAAAAAAAAACAACGCGGTGACATTTTCGTAAATAATTCAAACTTTGGTGCAAGTAAATGTGTTATAAGTGCAAGTAGTTGGTGCACATTTGCAAGTAAAAAGTGCAAGTAAAATCACTTACAAGTGCACTTATTTTCACTTACAAGTGCAAGTGATTTACATTGATAACATTCATGCACCTAGGTGCAACTAGTTATAACGTTAGGTGCACTTAGTATTGATGCTCAGTGTACACTTTACTTGCACCTGTAATACATTTTACATGGACTTGTAATACATTTTACTTGCACTTGGTGCACTGTATGAAATTTATACTTGCACTTATAATACATTTTACTTGCAATTCGATGTTCAATTATTTACGAAAATGCCACTGCGTTTTAAAAAAAAAATATCAGTGTTTCTCATCCATTAAATCTAGACACGTGGACATTTGTCATGCGTTCTTAGTTCTTTCCTGGCCGCACCGTTCTCATTTGAACGCAATCCTATGTACGTATTTATTAACAATTTAATTAATTTTCAAATTTAATTAATCATTGAATGGAACAGAGGGAGTATTATTTTTTCATTATAATTTTACATTTCGAAACTCACTTTTTAATGCGACCATGAAATTTTATTTATTTATATATATACTATTGTGAATTACCCGATCATACTAACTTTAAAAATATCTATTTATTAATCAAATATAAATGCAACTAAACAGATTTTTCTACACAAGTATGTAAAAATTATAAGATAAAACCAATAGATGAATGTAGCATTACTTTATTGAAAAATAATTAAAAAGAGATGCATGAATTTTTTGTGCACCTTGCAGTGTTTTTATATGAAGAATGGTGGTGGTTGATTGCGTCTATGCCGTGTCGGCTATTTAATTTGCATTGATTCAATTGAATGTGGCTTCTTTACATGAAAAATCAAGGAAATTGCAGAGAAATTTCATGGAAGGTCCTTGAATTTAATTAATCTATAACATCCCAAATCCAATACAAAAAAAGAAATAATCACCAATAATATGTTTTAAAAATAGTGAAAGTACAACTATTATATTACTATTGGAGCAAATTTCACTTTTAGTCATCGACTATTATAGCATTGCCATATTTAATTATATTCTTTTAATTTTTTCATATTACATCCCTGACTTTAAACAAATTTCATTTTTAGTTCTCAACTATTATGGCATTGTCATATTTAGTCTTATTTTTCTAATTTTGCCATATTACATCCATGACTTTGAGCAACTTCCACACTTAGTTTTTGATTATTATGACATTGCCACATTTAGTCATATTCTTTTAATTTTGTCATATTATATCCAAGAAATGTAAATCTTTGTACCCAAATATTTATTATTCTGCATTTATTTATTTAGGGTTGAAGTTAATTTGGTAAGAAATTTGGTATGTCTACGTGGATCTTAATAAGGGAAAGAAGAATAAATCATCCCAAATGGGATGAAGGATGAGAAATTACCATTAGGGTCCTATTTCTAACAATCAAGTAACAGAATTTTTAACAAATAACTAAATTGTGTAAAACCATTAAAGTCGAGAACTAAATTGAGCACAAAAAGTCATTTAGGACTAAAGTGAGTAAAACCACTATAGTCGAAGATTATATTGTGTATTAACTCAATCTGCAATACTGTTAGGAGTGGTAGAGCGGCATACTTTGGACTTCTCTAAGTTCACTGGAGACCGAGGATGCAGACATATGGATTAAGATCCAAAATTGAAGTCGTTCTAAGGTTTGTCATGAAATAGATTTGTTATTTTATGCAATTGCACTTTTTTGGGTTTTGCAGTAGATTGATGTATTGCTAACAGTTTTTGATTTCCATTATGCTATAAATGAATTATGGACTGTTTATGCTATCAAGTAATGTATGATTAGTGTTTATGATTTTTTTGAAGATATAGAAGAAAAAGAGCTTCCACATTTGTATTATTCTATTACCAGGAAGAAAAAAAAAAGAATTTTGAGTGGTTTATTATTAAAGAAAATGTTTTAACGTCATTTTTAATGCTATTTAAACAGATTTGTTGACCAATAGCAAAAAAGGGTCTTGTTTTGAAATAATAATAATAATAATAATAATAATAATAATAAAACGACTAAAAGTTGATTGACACATATAAATCTAAAACAAAAAAACAAAAAACAAAAAAAATAATTAACACATAGGTCTTCCCCAATAGTGTATTTATGTTGGATTTTGGAACAGTAAAACACCATGCTTTGACTTTTTAACAAATGGGAATTGATGTTTTTATTTGGGTTCTTTCTCCTGCAAAATGAAATTTTTTGCAGGTTGGGATGGGACCACTGAAAAAGGATGTTGCGCCTCACACACGCATGAGGCGCAGATTTCGCGCCCAGGCGGGCGCGGGTGTGGGCACTTAATTTTTATTTTTATTTTTTTTTCAGTTTTTTTTTTTGTTTTGTTTTGTTTTTTCCTTTTATTATTTTCCTTCACCTCCATTTTCTTTTTTCTAATCACACTTACAAAAACTTCTCAAAAATCACACCCAAGTTTAACTATTGAGGAAGGCCTTAGAATTGATTAGACCAAAATGCCCTCATATTTAATGCAATTTAAACATGTTTGTTGATGAAAGATAAAAAATGATCATGTCACAATAATAGTAGAACCAAAAGGGGATGTTCTGGAAAAAAAAAAATTAAAAGCGGAATGACACCTACAAATGTAAGACAAAAAATAAAATTAACTCTTAATAAAAGTCTGTAAATGTTTCTGATATAAAAGTTCTATTAATTCCTACAAAATTTATAAAAGTTTGAATTATTCTATATAAAAGTTATTCAAAATTTATTAACATTTATAAAAGTATACATGTTGAAAGTTTACACAAGTCTACAAAAGTTTTGATTTAATACACCCCTAAGCAATACGAGGATATAATTGAGTAATTTACACATGCAATATGAGCATTTCTAATAACATGAATCATCACATTTTTATTGGTAGTACTTTAATTTAAATTGTTAGCATGATTTTATTTAATTTTTAACTTGTTTTGTTAGTTTATAAAACCATGTATGGTCTGCTATTGTTGTTGGGTGTGAGTTAAGTGACTTTTTTTTTTTTTTTGAAGCAAAAGGTAAGATAGTATTACTTAAGGTCCAAGCTCAAAAAATGAGCAATGGAAGGAAACGGACAAGAGAAACAATCCATACGATCAGACAATGACAAGGCTTCCCGAGCTAAACAATGGGCAACCTTGTTCGCATACCGTTTAGCGAACAAAAAGCTTACGTTAGTGAAACTTGAAGCTATGTATCTAATATCATCTAAAATAAGGTCAAAATAAGAAATAGAAGCAAAGGAATGCGAAATGCCATTAACAGCTTGCTGGGCAGTCGCTCTCAACAGATTGTCAATTCTAACTCTAAGGTGGATAAAAGATCTTAGAGTTAAGTGACTTAAGTCTAACATTCTACTATTAAATGTAAATTTGACTACTTGAAATTGTACCTTTGGATAAATTATATTGTAAGCTATTATTTGCAGACTGCAGTGTAAGGTAGACTATTGATAAATCTCCATTTTTAGAATACGAAAGATTCATTTTTAATGTAATATATATTCATTTTTAGGTAGTATGCTAAAACTGAATATGCAATACACTAAAAGTAAATCTTCAAAAAATAAACATTAAATAAAAGTGATTCACATTATAATGTGAACCATGATTCACGATATAATAATTGATACTTTTGTTAACCATGATTCACGATATAATAATTGATACTTTTGTTACTACTTACATATATTTTTATGTAGTGATAGGTGTTTAATCCTAACAATTATATGCATGGTACGTTAGATAGAAAGGTTTTGCCGCCACTATAACTTCTCTATTACAATGCAGTATCTGTTCATAACTACTTTCTTAACCTATTGAAGCACAAGAGTCAGTATTGACTCCACTGAGACTCGAATCCACCACCTCCCGTATAAAGGGAAGGGTTTGATGCCGCCACTATAACTTCATTTTGCTTAGCTTAATAGGTTATTTCTTGTCTTAATTCCTAAGTCACAAATTATATATACTACAGTTTTACAGATCATATGTTAATTTAGTTAGTTAATTAGGACTTCGTTAAAATACAAGCCACTGAGTCTTTCTTCTTCTTTTTTTTTTTTTTTCTTTTTCTTTTTTCTTTTTTTTTTTTAAAAAAAATTCTGTGAAACAAATAACAAAGGAAAACATAAATTGATGACCTTATAAACAAAAACTTACAAGATTTATTATAAAAATACAAACAAAAAATATTATTAAATATAAAGACAAATAGTTTGTTTTTTTATTACATAAACTTTTATTCAATTCATTCGAAGTACAGAATGTAAATCATGGAAATTCAATTTTAGAGCTCCTCAACAAATATCCCATTGTTGGCTGATTGAAAGTTTAGAAATGAAAATTATCGAGACTCAAATTTAGAGCTTTTGACCAGATGTCCATCGCTCAAACATAGTCAAACATTCATAAGGAGTGAAAAATGGAGCAATGTGACCCGATCCCTATTTATTAACCCCAAAAAAAAAAATCATTAGAATTTTTATTTCAAAAAATGAGAATAATATCATTAACTTCTTACCTTCAGAGTGGCAAATGTCATATTGTTGGAGTAACTTCTCGTATAACTATAAATAAGATGAAACAAATTGTTAACGCGTAGTTGTTGGAGCACCTTCTCGTAAAACTTAAATACGTAGTTGTTTAATTTATCAACAGATTTTCATTAGTAAAACACTGAAATACTAAAAGTGTTTAAATTGTAACTATTTAATCTGCTATAAAATATATTATTATTTTTGCTATATTCTTGTAATTAATAAAGAATTGAGTGAGCCTTGAAACGTACCCAGCTATAATACCATCATCTACAACCCATGGTCTCCAATTGTCAACAGTCGAGTAATTCAACAGAGTTATCCATGCTTCAGTTGCCATTGTTGGCACTACTAAATCGTGGTCACCACTGTTCAAAAAAAAAATTCATTATATAATAAATTACCGAGTTTTAATGGTGTCGATCAATACCACGGTTAATAATATTAGACACAATTATATTGATATACTTAATTAAATATTTCGTACTATTAAATTATTTGACATAACAAAAAAAAAAACATAATTATATATGATACTAGGAAAATAGTTAAATAGTGTCCTAAACATTATTCAAACAGTCAATTAGGTCATTGAATTATTTTAATGTATGTGCAATTAAGTCCATCAACATGTTATTTTGGTGCATGGAAACCTAAAAATCAATTAGTGACATGTTATAAGTCAATAACTGATTTTTGGGCTTCGGTATATTAATATAAAATGTTGATAAACTTAATTATAGCTTTTAAAAGTTCTGGGGACTGTCTAATTGACTTTTTGAATAAAGTTTAGGGACTTATGTAACATTGTTTTTTCTTGTGATACTATCAACCTAGTAAAAAATCTCAAATATTTTATAACTGTACATAAGAACCAAAATTTAGGGACTTATTCAACTTTTTTTTTTTTTTCGTGGTAGTATCAACGGCGTAAAAAATCTCAAATATTTTATACCTGTAAACAAGGGCCCTTAAACCTCTGGCGCTAAGATTTGCATGATAGGGAAGAGCGTCTGTCATATCTGATATGTAGCCAATATTTGTATAATTGCATGCACACCATCTTCCAATTGTTCCCTACATTTAAAATCTCAATTAATAATTAACTAGTCAATAAATTAATTACTTTTATAAGTTTATTACAAGGATTAATGTACATACCCTTCGAACATGGAAGGCATCTTGAACAGCTGCAATGTTTGCCCACATGTCTGTTCTAAGGTACCAAAACGTTTGCTGTTCAAATTCAATTGTAATATTATCATAAATGAGTGTTGATCGAGTTTGTTACCAGATCTTTATGATTGTACAAGGTATTATTGATACTGATTTTTAATTATATTCGGTATAATTATCTGAATATAAATGACAATACCAAGTGCAAAAGGCAACGATACTGATTAACATTAAGACTTTTGCATACCCAACAGAATTCACCCGGAGGTAAAGGAGGTATTCTTCGAGAAAGGATTCTTCTTAGACCATCTGATCCAGCACCGACACGTATGCAGAAATCCTCTAGAACATGAGTTGGATTTATACCCATGAGCAACTGCAAGTATATTTGTATTTAATTATTTATTACATGTGTTTATACATAATAACAATGTAATTAACAACAAATATTCGTATATTGTTGAACAGATACTATGAATATGTTTAATCTACCTGAGTAAGTGTGCCCATATCCCGCGCACAAAGTTCATTGCTGAAATGATCATAATTTCCTTCACAGTTTTTCTCCAGTGACTGATCATATATAATTAATCTCAAATTAGTAAAATTAATCTTACTTGCATACCATATATAGACATTATTTTATGAATTAATTAACCTTGTACAAATCCGTAGGAATAAGGTTCATTCCATAAGCAGTTGGGATAGTGTACTCGTGTAGATTATTAAGAGATGTAACCGGATTGCCAAGTATATAACCCTACAAAAATAAATTATATATTAAAATCAACGCATTAAAATTAAATGTTAAAATGTCAAAAATTCAACCCTCGACCCCTCATATATATATATAAATAAGTTAAGCCTAGTTCACCTTGAGGTTAATCAATGGTTTAGTCCCAGCTTCATTCCCTACACCCACAAAGATAGAGTACGTGTTAACAACTAGAAAAGATACTATATTCAATTCATAGTATTTGATCTGAAATATAATTTAGAGATTTATAATTGTATGGATGTATTTATTATTCCAATTGAAAAAAATAAAAAATAAATAAAAGAAAAGTGTTGTTTAAAATCTTACCATCAGCTATCTTTCGAGTAATTATTGGCACATTAAGTCCAGAAAATGAATCTCCGCCAACATAAAAAGGATTGGTTAAGTATTCTGGATAATCATTGAACCACTGTAAAATAATGTAACATTAGTAATTGCAATATATGAATATGACAAAATCTCTTATAAGATCGTCTTGCAGATTCTCATTCGTACCTGACACAAGCCAGATTCTTCATAAGTATTAATATTTTTCTTCATTAAGTAACTCTTCAACATTAATATTATATTTTCTTAGGGTGTCATCACGTGAGTGAACATAGGAAAAAGCTTACCTTGCGCAAAAATTCATAGGCTTGCTCACTTTCTTGCATATTGCTTGAGACATTAGCCTTTTTGGTGGTTGCATAAGTGAATCCAGCTCTTGCCGGTAAATCAACATACAATATGTTTGCGACCTGAAGATATATTTTGTACAGTTTCAAGTTAGATCAAAGTGAACTTAAAAAACACACGACTTAAGTAATGATATATAAATTATTGACCTTTGTCCATGAGTAAGGATTTAATTTTAATTTAGGTATACCCCCAGTATATTCCACAATCTCCAATGAAATCGGACCTACAATACAAATATATAAATATAAAATTAAAGTCAATCACATATATAATTTTGCATATATGTTCCAAGAGTTAAATATTAATTAAATACGTATTATATAATATAAAATAATAATCAAATAAAACTCACCCATTTCTAGTATAATTGCGAACAAAGCAGAGCAACCTGGGCCTCCAACTTTCCAGAATATGAAAGGATCAGTGGTAGGATCTCTTTGGGACTTTATAAAATAGTAGAAAACTTGCACTTCTTCATTTTCTCCAACTCCTATGTACCTAATAATATGAAAACAACCATGCATTTGATACTGTGAGCATAAATATAACATGTGCAGTCCAACTATTAGCTTAGGCTCTTAGTTAGATGAAACACATGCTTTAATTTGGTATCAAAGCCATGCAAAAGGTCATGAATTTGAATCTCCACGTCACTCAAAAAACAGAGACTTCCACGTGTTGCATGGAATCCACCGCACACGTTGAGGTAGCGTGTGAACGTAAATATAACATGAAAACATACAAACAAAAAAATACCCGGTTTCAATCTCAAAAGGGAGCGGCCCGTCATATTCAAGTCCAGGGATATGCTCCACCTTGGAGCCTTTGGCCGCCATTACTACCGGCACCATTGAAGAGCAGTAGAGCTGCAACACAACCAAGAAATTCAACAAAACAACGGCGGCGGCGTTGCGCCGCCGCCTGGAATTCCCTCTGCTCCACATCTTAATTAATTTCTTCAGACTTATAGAGGGGGAATATGTGAACTTATTTTTGCCTACCTTAATTTCTCCAACGCATGCATTGGCTTATATAGTTGTCAAAATAAATTTATTATTCATTAAATAATATTATTGGTTCAACTAACAACGTTAACTACTTGTGTTCTCGCTTCAGACAATCTTCGATACTCGATAGGCCTCGTTGGTTCGTGATCTACGTGTAACAAAATATTTAATATGAATAGGTTGTCCACGAGTAAATTTTAAGGCTCATGTAAAATAGTTTGTGAATTTTGTACCACAGATTTAACTGATAGAGTGTTGATAATAATAAATTTATCACTTTCAGAAACGAGAATAATGTTCTACCTACTTAATTACTCTTTTGGACTTTTTTTTTTGTTATATTAAGTATTTACAAATAAGAACCAAAGATCTTGTGGTCGGGTGGCACCCCGTTGCACTCCCACATGGAAAGTGGTGGATTCAAGCCTTAGTAGAGGTGTGATATTGGCTCTTTGTGCTTCATTTGATTGAGAAAATAACTGTGAACAAATACTATATTGTAACAGAGTTAATAGTACTCAAAAAAAAATATTACAAATAATAGTTGAACGAAAAGAACCTCTAGACATCACATGTACATTTTTTAAAACAGAAATTCTAATCCATATATTCCTCTCCATTGATATCATCTGATCTATTTCAAGTAATTTATGTGGAACCACCATTTGAGTTATTCTTTGTGCGCCTCTATTTACTACTGTCTTTTATTTTAATAATTTTTCAAAGAATTTAATTGTTATATTTTTAAATAGTACCAAACATGTTTAATAATTTTCTAACAAAATTATTTATGATAAATACATTCCTTAAAATTATTTTTCTAGTTGGCATATATCAACCAACTATATATATTGAGAGAGAGGGGACAGAGAACACCCTACGGGAGGCACAATTTAAAAAAAAAAATGACAAAAACGTACACACAGCAGGAAACTCACGTGGAACAGTTGTTATGTCATGGATCCCGGTACACTTTGTAAGGTGGATCCGGATCTATGTTCACAATTTCATAACCCTATGTTCATAATTTTATAACCTCATGTTCATAATTTCATAACTCCATGTTCACAGTTTTATAACTTCATGTTCACAATTTCATAATTTTATGTTCACAATTTCATAGCTCTACGTTCACAATTTCATAACTCTACGTTCACAATTCCATAACTCTACGTTCACAATTTTATAACTCTATGTTCACAATTTCATAACTATATGTTCAACACTATCAAAACTCTATGTTCAACAGTATAACACAATTTTTGAATCTATATAATAAAATTGTGAATATAGAGTTTAAAAGTTGTGAATATCGAGTAATGTAATTTTGTATATTAAGATCTAAAATTGTTAATATAGAGTTTTAAATTTGTGAACATAGACTCGCGTTCACCTTGCAAGGTGGACTCGCGTCCATAGCATAATTTGCCCACGTGGAACATAACTAATAATTTCGCTTTGTTTGTAAACTGAAAGGCTAACTAAATGTTGAAAAGTTAGTAGCTAATAATAAGCTAACTAATTTAAATTAAAATGTGGTAAAATTAATTGTCAAATTAATTGATAAGTGTAAAAAGAGATAAAAAGATAAACTAGGATATTAGGATTTTGATTAATGAAGGGTATATGATGTCATATTTGTAAATTAATAAAATAAAATATGAAAAAAAAAAAAAGTTAAAAAGTCACGAGCTTATTTTGAAACGCTCCTTAGAATAGCGTTTCAAAATAAGCTATTGTTTTAAGCTCCTTATATTTTACCAAACAAAATTTATAGCTTATTTGTACGTTAAAATAAGTTATAAGCTATAAAATAAGTTCTACAAAACAAAGAATTTGTGTATCAGTTTTTAAAGCCTTGCTGTTTTTTTGCCGTAATTATTTGAAGGTGTGTATTGAATAAACTCCATTATATTCTTGTATGATAATTCACAAATTATACGGGTGAAATAAGTCGCATTAGAAAAATCATGTGCAACAAATTCAAATGAGAAAATGTTGACTAAAGACGTTTAGGTCATTCGACCACTCTTTTCGGGGTCATTTTTGCTGCTTTTTAATCATTAGCTAACTTGTTGACCTAATTTTCTATAACACAGTTAATTAGGTTGGATGAGTACTTCTGGTTAGGAAAATTTGGTTGTGAAAAAATGGAACAACCTAAGCCAAAAACTTGAATCAATTAAAATCTTCATGAAATGCTTGATTGAATATGGATATTTATCAATTTTTATCCTCAATTTTTAATTGTATCATAAATGATCTCTTGATTATTAATATTTATCTATTTTCATCCTTGACTTTTAATTTAACTATAAAGAGTGCTCTAACTATAAATAGTCCTTAATTATTGATTTTGTTCCAAATTTGATCCTTTAGTTAAATATTAATTTAATAAAAATTAAATTTAAGGGTAATAATGTAAAAAAATTTAGTTTTTCACATTCCACTAATGATGACCTCAATGTATTAAATTTATAAACTCAATTTGTCCATCTAAACAAGAAGTCAAATTTTACATCATCATCATCATCATTATTAAATTTAATGTTAACTAAATGGATATTTAAGTGAATAACCAAATTTGGAACAAATCCAATAGTCAATGGACTATTTATGGTCAAATTGAAAGTTGGTAAAGATCAATAGTAAGGGACCATTTATGGTCCAATTAAAAGTCAAATGATAAAATTGATAAATATTAATAGTCAATGGACCATTGCTAGAATTAACTACTTTATAATTAAATATACAATTTTTTTAACAACTTTTTGGCTGTCCTTAATTAAAGATGTGAAATTAGTTTAGTTTGGTTGTTGAAAGTAATTCATCAAAGATGTAACTTTAGAGATTTGTACGTGGTAGCAGACTTGATCTATTATATTAGAAATCATCAAATACGAATTGAACTAAAATATTTATTCAGGTGCAAGGTTGGTGATAATCCTTTTGTACCAATAATTATTACTTATCAATTAAAAACTAACTACTTGCCCACAAGAAAACTAAATAGTTATCAAGATGTGTAATGGTGGTGAGCATATGTATCTATCATTTTTAATCATTATACAATGAACCAGGAACCACTAACATAATATTTATTTTTTATACATTAACTCTTTATTTTTTTTTCTAAAAGTTCATTATTTAGTACAAGTATATTTTTTAAAATAAACATTCAATATACTATTGTCGCAGAACAATTATGTTGAGTTTTCTCCAAAAAAAAAAAAGAGGCTAAGTTAGACACTAGATGAATCTTATTGAATGTGCATAAAACAGCATACCTTCTAATTTTATACGTTTTTATTTTTTAATCGCATAATTGTTATAATGTTAATATATATATATATATAAACTTTTATCTCAAATATTGTGATGGTTAACAACAAATTTAATATCTGATCATCTTCTCTTTTTATTTCTTTGCATTTCAACAAAATGAAGTAATTTTTACATATAATTATATACTCCATATTTGATAATATGAATTATTAAATGTTGAATATGATTGATGTGATTTCAATTACTTAATATATTATATAAATATTTTGTTAAATTCAAATATGATCAATAAATATAAAATTATAAACAAATTAACAATTTTTATTTTAATAATAATGTTAATTTTACAATTTCTTTTGTGAATTTTATTTAAAATTTTGGTTAATCCACCTAATTTGGATAATTGAAGTTTTAAACCAAAATAACTCATAACTGAAATTCTAAAAATTATAAATTTTAACTAAACCAAAATATTTTGATTAAAAAACCAATTAACCAAATTAATTTATTTGACTCAACCAATTTTTCACCAAATTTCCACACCCTTAGAACCTTTTGATTGTACGTTTTGATACCAAATTAAATATAGTCTCAAACGCCTAGACACAGTCTACAAACATTATCTGGACTAATAAGAAAATTATTGGCATGTAGAAGAACTTAAGAAGGAAGACCTGACTTAGAAAGTACAACTAACGTTTGGGTTTGGGCGCCATTGTTATGGTTTCCAAGTTGTTACAACCTAGGAACAACATGAGGTGCATCCCATGGAGCTACGATGTGATTGCGAGTAATTTCTTGGATGGATCGACACCCGCTCAAAGCCATCGTTAGCTCAAACTCGTCATGAAGCATCTGCAAAACCTTTCTAACTCCACCCTCCCCATCAACCGCCAACGAAAACACTACCGGCCTTCCGATCTGCAACCGGACGTACAATTTTATACAAACGACTACTCGATCCGTATTGAGTATACAATATATAAAATGTGCAGTGTCAGAGTCAACTTAAACTAACTTTTAGTTCAGATGAAACGCATCCTTCAAGTCTATAACGCTATTGATATGACAATGGACGATGAAATATCGTGACAAGGCAATATTTCAAAGTAATTGTATCCACTTACAAATATGCCAGATGCTCCGAGGGCTAGCGCTTTGAAGACATCAGTTCCTCGTCGAACCCCTCCATCCAAGAAAACGGGAACTCTGCCTTGGGCAGCTTTAACCACCTACAATGTTTGTTTAGTTTAGACCGATCGAGTTTCAGGTAACAGAGAAACACAATACAGATCGCCATGGTAAGTATCCGAAAAAGGTATCATAATAACAGCAATAAACCCCGAATACAAAAAGGGAACGAAGGGGGTTGCTGTTGAGATTTCTACGAGAAATTATATAGTTATAATAGGCACATCACGCTTAGAATTGCGAACTAACCTCTTCCAAGGCCATAATAGTAGCGGGAGAGTAATCTAGTTGCCGAGCTCCATGGTTTGATACAATAATTCCTGCTACCCCGTTCTGCACTGCTATCCTTGCTGAACTTGTTAAGACACGCACAATAATATATATGTAAAAATCAGATGATGGTGTCTAGAAACACAAAATATATCATCGCGATTGAATCTTAATATCATCTTCCATACCATCCTCTGCAGTTAACACGCCCTTCACGAGAATTGGTAGTGTGGTTACTGTCTGAAGCCATTTCACGTCCTGTCCAAAATTCCAAAAAAGATCAGAGCACTTGAAATTCGATTGTTATTGAAAATCGATTTTTTAAACTGCCTATGTACCTTCCAGCTAAGAGATCGGTCAACTTGGCTAGCAACGTATGAAGCAAGTCCAGAGTCATTAGTCTGCAGGTTCACCGCAGAACGTAGAATGTTAGCGATCGAGAACAATACATTTGAGCATCAATCGTCTAAAAACAACAAATGTGCGTTTTTCAAAGGATAGATATTCACCTTATCTATTTTCCCGAGGTCCAATTCCTCAAAATTCTTCAGTGTCAAGTGAGGCGGCAAAATAAACCTATCGGGGGTAACAAATACAAAGAACCCCCGTTAGCACACAGCGAAAAAGCAGACTGGAACAACGTATGTATGTATAACCACGGTTTCAAAATATTCCATTCAAATGACTTTCTTGCATACCTATTCTTAATATCGGCTTCCCTTCGCCCAAGAATTGGTGTATCCACCGTTAGGACAACTGCCTTGAAGCCAGCTCTTTCAGCTCTTTTCAGTAGCTGCACAACGATATTCCTGTCTTTGTACACCTGAATGAAAAGCAAGCAACAAGTGGTCGACTTTGAAACTCTGAACACTCCACCGCAGAATAGGAATAATAGCAAGGAAAAAACGAAATGGATTGGTAGAGAAAACATTTAAACTTACATACAGCTGGAAGAATCGAATTCCAGGTCCTGTGGAAGCAACTTCTTCAATACTGGAAGTAGACCATGAAGACAGAGTCTAAAATCACCAATCAGACAGACAATCCATGTTAGACTGTAACAACCTCGAGATCGATCATAATAGTACAACTCATAGGAATTCTTAGCCAGTTAAGCAAGAACATTTTTAAAGACGAAAGGGCAAAAGAGAGGCATAGCATCCAAACCAACCATTATCGTGCCAGCAGATGAAGCTGCTCTTGCAGTCGCATATTCTCCTGCATCACAATAAACGCTCGTAATAAGGAGCAAACGACACAGATTCCAGTTTACCAAAAAGTGCCCGATATTTACTCAATTTTATATGTAGAGGTGGTTTTGAATATTTGGAAGATGAAGTGAATGAAAAAGTGGCATATATATACCTTGAGGATGAGCCATTTTTTGCATAGCTGTGGGAGCCACCATTATGGGCATTGAAATCTTGAATCCCAACACAGTTGTGCTCGTATCAATTTTACTCACATCAATAAGAATCCTTGGTCGAAATCTACATCAATTTCAGAGTTCAAAGAAGGAATTTCTCATACATACAACTCATTCGTGACTGGGATTTTAGGGGAATCAGAGGCACTTCAATTCAATTCAATTCAATTCCCCTATGAAATAAGTGAGAGCTAAAGAAATACTTACAGAATCCTAGAAAACGCATCTCGATTCTCCTTGAGAGTCCACTGGTCCTCTGCCCCAGAGGCATAATAATCATAAATCATTTTGGGCAATTTCTCCTTAGCAATCACTTCATATTCCTTCACATTGGTAATGCTCTCCATGTTCTTCAATTAATAATAATACCTACTCTACACTGAAACAAATTATCATTGTTACATTCTCTTCACAATTCATGACTGAAGCATAATATATAGCAACCAAATCACTTCCAAGGAATCACAAAAACCATAAACAAACAAACACTACACACTAGAAATAGAATTAACAGCATGAATCCTTTTTCCAATAACAAGTTCATCAATTTGAAAAAATTAAAAAAATATATATATCATATTATCCATGATGTATGATGTAATTTTCAAAGAGATAACAAAGTTTTGAACTTTTGATGATCCCACTTCACAAAGAGAATAGATCACACAGAGAATGATAAAATCAATATCAACAGCACCCATATTAAGGAAATTCAAGAAAATATGCAAGAAAACGAAAGAGAGGAGATGAATGGAAACCTTTGGTGGTGGCGGCGGCAAAAGATAGAGAGAGAGAGAGAGAATCGCGAACAAATAAGGGCTGCCCGGAGATGAAGAATGAAGAATGATGGAAACAAACACGGAAAATGACAAAAACCCACTGCAGATTCCTTGGAATTGTCTGCGGAAAATGAAAAGATGATTATGATGATGATGAAATAAAGAAAACGGAGCCAACTCAGTTAGTTTCTGTTTCATAAATCACACAGTCGCCTTTTTGAAAATCAAGAATCCAGACAAAAGGATCAGAGGCCCTGTGACAACGACACACTAATTTAGTAATTTCAACTCGATCTATTGCTTTTTTATCTCAAATCTTGAGAATTACAGTCAAGAATTTTAACCACCCAATATATATACCACTTCATCAGATATACTTAGATTGTTGGATCTTCATGTTCACGAGAGAAACAACCCGTGAACTTCATAAATCCATCACAACTCCCAATGTGTTTTCCACTGTGCCCATCATCATAACAAAATGAGTCCATCAAAATTTTGATTGAGAGTGAAAGTAAACTTTAAATAGAGTTCACATAATAATTTCTTTTCTATTATGAGGTTGTCGAAAACTTTATCTAAACATGTTCATTGAACTGGCAATCTTACGTGTTTATCCTCAAAGCTTATCTTCAGGAGCCGTATCAACCTTGATTTTTCTAGTTTTCTCCCAGGAATAAAAACAAGGCTGACATCATGTATAACCTCATACATGCATATAACTGAATGGAGTGGGATAAATACATTTTTAATATATTAAAAGTATATTATTTGTGTATGTAGGTATGTAAAATATACGGAGTATTATTTAATTATTGAAAATATATTATTTTGTATATTATTAAATAATATACTTTCTCTATATAAATAATATATTTTAGGGAAAAGGGTCAAATAGGCCCTCGAACTATAGCTCATTGTGCAATTAGACCCTCAAACTTTAAAAAAGTTCAATTAAGCCCTCAAACTTGTTATTTTGGAGCAAATAGACCCTTGAACTTATTTATGACCTGCTNAGCAGGTCATAAATAAGTTCAAGGGTCTATTTGCTCCAAAATAACAAGTTTGAGGGCTTAATTGAACTTTTTTAAAGTTTGAGGGTCTAATTGCACAATGAGCTATAGTTCGAGGGCCTATTTGACCCTTTTCCCCATATTTTAATATATTAAAAGTGTACATTATGTTCATAATCCATATAATTGTGTGGACTATAGCTTAAAAAAAAATTTGTCAAGTGAGAATAGGTCAGCCCTCTCAAGAGGCAATTGTTATACTATGATTAATCATAGTACACTTTATATTGTGGATAATTGTTCAAGAATTACGACAAATAACGTTATTATGTGTGTTTCATTAATTTTATTTGAGTATCTGAATATTGAAAAAATGTTGGTAAATACTGCTGTGCGCCGCAGCGCCGGGATTAAAAGCGTACCCATAATATTTGATAATCTGAATACCTACATCAACGTTTATCTGAGGTAGCTGTCTTTCAGGGAAGTATTTATTTGTTGAACATCATTTTTTGTACATAAATTTAATTTCTTTTAAAAAAAAGTATATTTTATACTTATTCTCTCTCATTTTACCTGTCTTACTTTCTTTTTTAGTTTGTTCCAAAATATTATTTTCTTTTCAAAATTGAACATAATCATTCACTTTTTTTTCAAAAAAAAAAAAAACATTTTTATAGCTTTCTATAATAACTATTGCATTTAAGTCCAAATGCACCGTATATAAGAACAATCTCACATGATTCTCACCTAGGAAGATTTTCAAGATTCGTCAATAACCCGATCAAATCAAATCAGCGTGTTCTCACGTGTCAAATTATTTACCAGAATATGCATTTTTCCCCTCCTTAACTGAGAGTCTGAGATTGATTCTTTTAACTTTCTTTTAAAAACAAGTTATGATGTTATCTTAATCCTATATATACAACTATCCATATAGATCATGATTTGCACCAAGCACAACAATCCATAATTAGATTGGCTGTACCTTGTACTCAATGCAAATCCACACAATAGAATATATAGAGACAGTATCCTACTGTAACTTTACCAGCAGAACAAAAAAAATTATCACAATTTGGCACATAGACTCACTTGGGTTAGGTTATGAAAAGCAGGGAAATAAAAGCCCTAGTCGAAAATGCTAACAATCCATTGAAGGTCTTCTTGAATTCATACATTGCAAAGGAGATAAGAGCCATTGCAGCAGATGCTATTGTCTCCTTGATCCAACTAAACTAATCTCATAACATGTAATTCTCTTCCAACTTGGACCAAGGAAACACAAAACGCAATAGAAATGTAGATATTCCTACACCTGATAATGCGACAATGCACAATGTTACAGCACAGAGATTGCAGATACTTTACCGTGACAGTAGTTATTCTGCAGTCTTCTTCTTCTTCTTCTTTTTATCTTTCTTGGTTGATTCAGGTTCTTCTTCTTCAGCCTCTGAGTGCTTTCTCTTTTTCTTTTTCTTCTCTCCCGCTTCGGCATTTTCATCATTGTTCTGCACTTCCTCACTTTCAGCTGCATGCTTCTTCTTTTTCTTCTTTTCCTTCTTCCCTACCTCTTCGCTTTCAGGTTCTTCCACAGCTGCTTCCTTTTTCTTCTTTTTCTTCTTCTTCTCCTCAATGGCGGGGGTCTCTTCAACCGCTTCGGCATCCATCTTTTCTTGCTCCGGCTCATCTTCATTAGCAGTCGGCTCAGTATGTCCAAGAACAGAATCTGCTGCAGGGTTGTAAGCCTANTAAGTTCAAGGGTCTATTTGCTCCAAAATAACAAGTTTGAGGGCTTAATTGAACTTTTTTAAAGTTTGAGGGTCTAATTGCACAATGAGCTATAGTTCGAGGGCCTATTTGACCCTTTTCCCCATATTTTAATATATTAAAAGTGTACATTATGTTCATAATCCATATAATTGTGTGGACTATAGCTTAAAAAAAAATTTGTCAAGTGAGAATAGGTCAGCCCTCTCAAGAGGCAATTGTTATACTATGATTAATCATAGTACACTTTATATTGTGGATAATTGTTCAAGAATTACGACAAATAACGTTATTATGTGTGTTTCATTAATTTTATTTGAGTATCTGAATATTGAAAAAATGTTGGTAAATACTGCTGTGCGCCGCAGCGCCGGGATTAAAAGCGTACCCATAATATTTGATAATCTGAATACCTACATCAACGTTTATCTGAGGTAGCTGTCTTTCAGGGAAGTATTTATTTGTTGAACATCATTTTTTGTACATAAATTTAATTTCTTTTAAAAAAAAGTATATTTTATACTTATTCTCTCTCATTTTACCTGTCTTACTTTCTTTTTTAGTTTGTTCCAAAATATTATTTTCTTTTCAAAATTGAACATAATCATTCACTTTTTTTTCAAAAAAAAAAAAAACATTTTTATAGCTTTCTATAATAACTATTGCATTTAAGTCCAAATGCACCGTATATAAGAACAATCTCACATGATTCTCACCTAGGAAGATTTTCAAGATTCGTCAATAACCCGATCAAATCAAATCAGCGTGTTCTCACGTGTCAAATTATTTACCAGAATATGCATTTTTCCCCTCCTTAACTGAGAGTCTGAGATTGATTCTTTTAACTTTCTTTTAAAAACAAGTTATGATGTTATCTTAATCCTATATATACAACTATCCATATAGATCATGATTTGCACTAAGCACAACAATCCATAATTAGATTGGCTGTACCTTGTACTCAATGCAAATCCACACAATAGAATATATAGAGACAGTATCCTACTGTAACTTTACCAGCAGAACAAAAAAAATTATCACAATTTGGCACATAGACTCACTTGGGTTAGGTTATGAAAAGCAGGGAAATAAAAGCCCTAGTCGAAAATGCTAACAATCCATAAATCCATTGAAGGTCTTCTTGAATTCATACATTGCAAAGGAGATAAGAGCCATTGCAGCAGATGCTATTGTCTCCTTGATCCAACTAAACTAATCTCATAACATGTAATTCTCTTCCAACTTGGACCAAGGAAACACAAAACGCAATAGAAATGTATAGATATTCCTACACCTGATAATGCGACAATGCACAATGTTACAGCACAGAGATTGCAGATACAGTTTACCGTGACAGTAGTTATTCTGCAGTCTTCTTCTTCTTCTTCTTTTTATCTTTCTTGGTTGATTCAGGTTCTTCTTCTTCAGCCTCTGAGTGCTTTCTCTTTTTCTTTTTCTTCTCTCCCGCTTCGGCATTTTCATCATTGTTCTGCACTTCCTCACTTTCAGCTGCTGCATGCTTCTTCTTTTTCTTCTTTTCCTTCTTCCCTACCTCTTCGCTTTCAGGTTCTTCCACAGCTGCTTCCTTTTTCTTCTTTTTCTTCTTCTTCTCCTCAATGGCGGGGGTCTCTTCAACCGCTTCGGCATCCATCTTTTCTTGCTCCGGCTCATCTTCATTAGCAGTCGGCTCAGTATGTCCAAGAACAGAATCTGCTGCAGGGTTGTAAGCCTACAAAGAAAAGACGAGTCAATAACTCAAATGAAGCAGAATCTACAGAACGAAATTTCCAGGTAGAATAGGGAGGCACACCTTAGCTGGAGTTATCAATGCCCCGGGACCTTTCTTACGATCCTTATCATAAACCTCTATCTTAGGCTTCCCTTTAGCAGAGCCTGCTGAACGACCCAAATCTCTGCCTTCTAAGTTTCTTAACCGTGCTTCAAGCTGCAAAAGACATATCATAAGATTGGAATACTACAAGAGACTAAGAGGGCATGGATCCCTATCCTAAAAAGATAAAACATCCATAGTACCTTGGCCCGGTTCTCCAATCCCATAGTACTATCCTGGCTATCTCCAAGAGCATCATATCGAATTGCCAAAGCAGTCTTGGCAGCAAGAGACCGTGAAATTTTACCCTTGTGTTTTGGTGCGGCCTGACCAATCAATGATGCATGGTATATTAGCCCGTATTTAGGCGTTGCATGTTTCGTTTTCAGAGCCCTGAAGAGAGCCTTTTCTGCGCCAAGTATCTGAACTGTGCTTCCAGGCTGCTTTGCAAGATTCAACAAGCTACCACCATGGGCAATAAGACGAGCACCAACAAGTTCTCCAACAAGAGCGGTGAGATTTGGAGCAATGGTATTCATCCTGCTCTTCAAATAATCATACAACTGTCCTCTGTACTCTGAAAAAGAGAGAACCTGACTGCATAGGTCTTTAATATTCATCAGATCAAGGTCACTAACTTCAGTTCCCATGGAAATCATTGCTGCCTCTTTCAGTTCTGCCTCAACCTCTTCAGGCAGTATCTATTAACATTTCAAGAAAATATTTAAACGAAGGTTCTCATTACATCATAATACAATGAAAACATTTTCTAAAATCAAAAGAAACTGCCAATATCATTTCCAAAATCCCAAATATGTATTGCTTCGGGCTCAGACAAATTACACCCCAGCAAATATCAACTACATACTCAAACAAAAGTCAAATGCACTAAAGAATATAAATTGCTGGTCATAATCAGGTAGCTAGCATGAAGAAGAACCTAATCAAGAGGTGTAGGCCATCTGTTGAACATCATATGATAGTCATTATGGAAAAACAAGCAAATCCATAGCATACATATCAAGGTTTTGCAGAAACACACATGTCATCTAGTACAAAGACCATCAAACAGTTGATCTGACAAGAGATTCACGGTTCTCTTCTAAATATGAACCTAGCCCAACTTATAGTACAAATCTAAAAATAATGAAAGATAATAAATTGAGGGGAGAAAGAACCTCAGAAAAATCAAGCTTTGCAGCATTTGTACGGTCACCCATCAACTTCACTGTTTTGGCATACTGAATATTGTCTTGTACAATCTTTGCAAGCTCAGGGAAATGCCAACCATACCACTCTCGAACTCTCATAGCATAAGTGTTTAGCTCCTTATCAAGATCATCCAACAAGCTGATGGCTTGGACAATCATTGTGTCCACCTAGAAAGAATATAGCATAAATGATGGCACCAAATGAATAAAGACTCCAATAGAAACCAGCATTGAAATTTATTGGCCCAAAGTTGCACCACTCAAGTAGATAAGTTGTATATAGTCCATTTACTGGGTTGAAATAAGGGTACACAGATGCAGCTTACAAGAAGCATTCAAAACAAATACTGAGTGGCAAATTACAAAGCAATTTTACCTTGTCAGGGCTAAATTTCAGCTTGTATCTTGAAAGGCTGTGAGATAAACCCAAGCTCATTGGAGCCAAATCTTGAACAGCTAGACCACTTATCAGCTCAGTTAACTGATTCCTCAATCCTCTCATCAATTCCATGACTGTGCTGTTGTGCACACAGTCAATTTGCTGCAGGCAAAAACTTGTTTAAGATTAGAGGAAACAAAAGCTACTAAAGATCTAGACAGGGGTAATTGTCAGACCAGTTTCTCCTTAATTGCATTTCCAAGCTTCGAATCGGCTACAGCCAGAGTTTCACCATCGCAATGAGAGCGTAAAAACTTGCGCAGCCCTTTGCTTGGCTTACTATCAATCAACAAAGTAGCTGCTGACAATGCTTCCGATGTATTTTCAAACTTAGAGAAGGCTTTTAGCTTCACAACCTGTTTCCAATCAAACAAATTAGACCCAAAATAAGGAGTGCTACCCTGCCTGCCAACTTGAGTATCATTCCCTCATCATAAATTTTCCAGCAACATGGAGCTTCTTAAACCCAATTAGATCCAAATTAAGCACTCAGTTAACTTGCAGTGCACAAACAGATATCAGACAACTAAAACACAAAACTTCAGGCAACCATCCTACAGAAAACCAACTAATATTTCACATAACATTACTCAGCACACAAAACAGAAAATTTTCAATCCTGAATTCACCTCTACATTATTTTCTCCATTACCTGCCATCATCAAGTAACAAACACTCCAACTTCCAAAACAGTTTGATTACAGAGAATTTTTTTTTAAATTCAATCTTTTTAATTGTTCTTTCTTTTTCATAAACGAATGAGTCATATGTAAGAATTACGAGCAAAAGAACGAAACACCGCACCTTGCGAGCGGTGTCAGCTGTGGAGAACTCCTTCCATAAATCCTGAGAAAGAACAACTCAATGCCTTGAGCATCCATCGGAGCAAACGAAAATGGAGGAAACTAATACATACATAGATACATGCATGGATAGATACATACCTCGACTTTGGAGAGCTTGCCCTCATCCAATACCTTGAAAAGGGCAAAGCCCGCTGGCGTCTCAAACAGCACCAGCATTTCCTCGGCTTAACGATGGTCGAAACCTAGCAGGAGCAGCCAAACGGTGTGGTGGAGATGAGTTATTAGGGTTTTAGTAGCTGCAGGGGGACAAGCTTTTAGGCTTTTAAACAGCGATGGGTTTTGGGATTCTAGGGTTTTACCAATCCTCATGTCCACAGAGAAAATCATCTTTTTTAATATACAATTCACCCCAGTTGTTTTTATTGATGTTGAAGTAGCCCCTGTATTCTTCAATATTATTTAGGAAAAAGTGTCAAATAGGCCACTGAACTTGTCGCTTTTGTGCAATTGGGCCATTGAACTTAAAAAGTGTTCAATTCAACCATCAAACAAGCAAAATTTGTGCAACTGGACCATTTTTACAAAAAATTTTAATTCAATTTGAATTAAAAGCATTTCAATATTGACTCCCAACTAGTATGGTAGAAGAAAATGTCACTCTTAATACATATATGTTTGTAATATAATTGGATTTACCAGAAAATTTTTGTAAAAATGGTCCAATTGCACAAATTTTGCTTGTTTGATGGTTGAATTGCACAGTTTTTAAGTTCAATGGTCCAATTGCACAAAAGCGATAAGTTCAGTTGCCTATTTGACACTTTTTCCTATTATTTATATTCCCCTATAGTATTTGTTAATTATGGCGTGCCTCTGATAGATGTGATAGAAGTGGTGTGTTAACAAGTGTCTAATTACTTTATATTTAGTAAAATACTTCATACATTTATATATTATTTTATTAAATTAAATACTTCATACAAGTGTCTAATTACTTTATATTTAGTAAAATACAATGTTAATGTGTGACAGGATAATTGGGCAAGCAGCACCCTACCCGAATCACAAGCAGGTAAGTGGACTCAGGAGTCAAACGGTCACCCGTTATACTTGAGGAGATGAGTTATTATCAATAGCTCCACTACCATTGAAGGGAGCTCCAGTACCATTGAAGGCTCACCATCATTGAACAATCGTTACAAGTCACAAAGAGTCGTTGTATCTCAAGTATAAGAGGAGCCCTGTTGTAGAGGAGAGGGGGACTTGGCTTTCTGACACACAACACCACTGTCCTAAAACACTACTGTACTGACACTAGTTACTCATTGTACTGAACTATTGTTACTCCACTTATCAAATATATACCGGTAACATAATTACCATCATTGGTGCTCTCGTTGAGAGTTGAGGCCAAATCTCAGGCACAGCTCTACATATTACAAAAGAATGCCACCCCGGTGCCTTCCATGGCAGGGCGTCCGCCTCCTCAAGTAGGGTTGCCTCCTCATCCACGTCGTCACCTCCTCATCCACGGCGTTGCCTCCTCTAGCAGCGCCTCCTCATCAAGTGATGACGCCTCCTCATCCACGGCGTCGCCTCCTCAAGCGGCGTCCTGCTCATCAAGTGGCATCGCATCCTCAAGCGGCGTCGCCTCCTCATCCACAACGTCTCCTCCTCATCCACGGCGTAGCCTCCTCAAGTGACATCGCCTCCTCAAGCCGAGTTGCCTCCTCATCCACGACGTCGCCTCCTCATCCACGGCATCGCCTCCTCAAGCGGCATCTTCCTCATCAAGTGGCGTCGCCTCCTCAAGCGGCGTCACCTCCTCATCCACGGTGTCGCCTCCTCCTCAAGTGGAGTTGCCTCCTCCTCAAGTGGCGTCCACAATTATAATACCCCGTATTTTATTAACATTATCCTAAGGCGTTGACATTCCTAAGTTATGATTTTCAGATATTTCAAAAGAATTTTTATAAGTGAGTATAGTTGTTATTAAGTTGCGAACCTACGTACCGGTCACGAACCGTAAAAATTTTAGGAGCTGGTATTCAGACCCGGTTGTCCTAGGAAATGGATTTTTAGACACCATACTATTATTCTTGAATTTCCTATTTAATTAAATCAGCTCATAGTAGCGAAAATTTATTTTGATCGTACATCGCTAAATTTCGCGGTGTACCGAACCTAGCCCAATTTTGAGGGTTAGTCTGGAATAAATTTTTAGTTTCGGAATTTATTCTATCTGGATTATTTTCTACCGAAAATTCATCTGTTTCAATCCCGATCAGTCCAAGTTGAGATATTTTATTATTTTATTAATTTTTTTCCCTTACCTTATCACATAAGCTAAATGTGATTATAAAAGCATTTTTTCCCCTTTTCTTCTTCCTATTGCCGAAATGAAGAGAGAGGGAGAGAGGGTGTGATCTTCATTGTCTTCTTCCATGAATACCTTGCTTCCATAGCTAATTTCCTTCACATCTCTCAACTATATTCGGTAAGATTCCAATTTTATTCGGTAAAAAGCTTTATAATCCTTCCTAGAGCATGAATCTAAGTTAAGATTTCTTGTATGTTGTGTTATGTTGTTGGTGGAATCATAGGGTTTTAAGGTGAAATTGGGGAAATCAACTCCAAAAGCCTTCTACGAGAACTAGTAACCCGGTTGAGGTAAGGAATTCCCTTAAGTTGGAATTAGTCACTTGAATTTGGATAATTGATTTTTGGTTGAAATATGGTGTTTTTGAGCTTTGGAAATATTTTTTTATACATGTTCATAGCTTGGATATGCATGTATATGTTATATTTATGTTCATATGAGCTTATACTTGTGAGAATAGTGAAAGGAAATCAGGGTAGATTCTGGCAGTAACTTCCGAGATTTATTGGGAAAAATTGGTAAGGTATTTTGATCCTATTTTTTTTTAGACATGTAGTTCTATAACTGTAGAACCAGCATATAAAATTTCATAATGATCGGAGTAGTATAAGTATGGTTTTCGAATTTTTCTCCAAAACTGGTCCAGAGAGAGAAAAATTCCGGACAGCACACTGCCAAGGGCAAAGATGGAATTTTCTGTGTTTATTCGCGGACCAAAATGACCAAAACTTTTTACGGACATCAAGTACTATGAGTTGGGGTTCTACCATAAAAATTTCAAGTGAAAAAGAGTTCGGGAACTATTTTTACCGGCTCAATCTTTCGGACTGCGCCAAGCTGAATTACTGTCCAGAATAGGCGGAACGTGTTGGACGCGCGTCCAGTGGAGTCCAGTAGGTTCGAGAGTAAGATCAAATTGTATAAGCTTTGATTATTATTATTGATGTTTAGATGATGGGGTTGTAATGAACCTAAGAGGTTATGAGAATGATGATGATGTTATAACATGTTGATACATGGGTTATGAAATGGTGATAAAGTTAGGATGGTTATTACTGATGATTGTAATGATTATAGATAGTAATTAGAGCTTAATTAAGGACTTAGTAATTAATGATGGATTAACAATGGAGTTCAGGAGGTAATTAAGCTCTAATTATAGTGATTAAGGAATGATAACAGTTATTAAGGTTTAATGACTGGATGAATAGACGGAATGGTAATTAATATATTATCAAGGTGGGACTAATTATTTGAAGGATTATATTTGATGATTATTGTGAGATCTTTGTTATGGGCAATACTCTCTATTTGGTGGTTATGTTGAAAGATTGGAACTACTCCTTTCGAATTTATTTGGAGAGGTTGTAATTCTCTCTTTGGTTATTATTTTAAGAACTTGGAAGTGATTCTTTTGATTTGGGGATTGTTGGTGTTTACTTGAGGATTTAAAATATCTCTTTGGTAAAGATATTATGGTTTAAAGGAATTTTGAGTGGTGATGATATTACGATATTTATTAAGGAAATTGTTATATGGAAATATTGAGATAAAGATTGAATATGGTGAATTTTGAGGAAATAGTTGTTGAACGACTTTGGATTATGGTTAGGTAATGACTTTACCTCAAGTTACGATCTAATGGTGTTGATCATGGTGGAAGTTGTCAATGGAAATAATGACAAGGACAGCTATCTATTATTAGTTAATGGTGGAACCATGATTATGGATCACCGACGATGATTGGATTGTAAGATGAATTGAGATTCATGATAAGGAATAAGGTTAAGGATGTTAATATTAATGGTGCTATGAATCTATTGATTCATAAATGATTGACTATGGGTTCATACTATTATAATAATAGTATTGGAAATGGATATATGTAGTGTTAGTAGAATATACAAGTGTATAACTAGCTGGATTGAATTCAAGTATGAGACTTGAATATGAAGTATATCCAAGAATATCCTAGTATTGTATATGATGAAGTATCCGATGAGTGACCAGCTTGTGTCCAGTTATACTTTCTTCCAATCTTTGCTCGTGCTTGAGCCATGTTTGAAAAGCCTCTCGGCAAGTAAAAATGTTTATAAAACTTACATTGAAAAACGTATGCTATTTTGATATAAAGGTTGTCAAAACCTTATTGTTGAGAAAATGATGTTTGAAAAGCCTGCGGGCAGAGAAAGTCTTTTGAAAATCCTTCAGGGGCTAAAGAGGTAGCCGATTTCCAATATTGGACTCATTTGTGAATTATGTCCAAAGAAATGATTGTTGTAAGAGAACTGAATGAAGGATCACGTTTTCAAACCCTTAGTTTCTAAAGTGAATTGAGGAGGACCTTGATTGACCTACGGGAGGGCTTAATTGCCATGGCCCGGGGTTGTTGATATGATTGACCTACGGGAGGGCTTAAAGTGCCATGGCCCAGTGGTTTTGTTTATCTCCCTTGACAAACCTCATGGGAGGGCTTAAAGGGCCATGGCCCAGTGGTTTTGTTTATCTCCCTTGACAAACCTCATGGGAGGGCTTAAAGGGCCATGGCCCAGTGGTTTTGTTTATCTCCCTTGACAAACCTCATGGGAGGGCTTAAAGGGCCATGGCCCAGTGGTTTTGTTTATCTCCCTTGACAAACCTCATGGGAGGGCTTAAAGGGCCATGGCCCAGTGGTTTTGTTTATCTCCCTTGACAAACCTCATGGGAGGGCTTAAAGTGCCATGGCCCAGTGGTTTTGTTTATGTCCCTTGACAAACCTCATGGGAGGGCTTAAAGTGCCATGGCCCAGTGGTTTTGTTTATGTCTCCTTGACAAACCTCATGGGAGGGCTTAAAGTGCCATGGCCTAGTGGTTTTGTTTATGCCGTATGACATGCAATTCATACTGAGGGCGAAGTCTATTCGCCGGGTACTGTATCACTCGTAAGCTGCGGTTTGCGGGGGTGTGCACACTTAAGTATGGTTACTCATGAAATATCGGGCAAGATTCGTTTCAATGAACCTAGTTAGGCCAACTAGGATTCATTGTAACGATCCGGTATAGATCCAGGGGAATCGATAAGATACAGGGGGATGCCAGACATTGACCCCGAGTCGAGACCCAAGTGGAAACGAGGGGACAAGATTGGTTGCTCCTAAGGCCTCAAGCTCTCAAGTTAAGGAAACTAAGGATATATTTTTTATAATGAAGGGTAGTTACGCTGTAACTACGAGAGAAGAGAAAGGTGTTAAGGGCTAGCACTGAAGTATGCTAGCGAATTCGTTTTCTTGAGATGATTAGTAAGGAAATTTCCCTGTGATGAGGGACTGAAAGGAGAAATGATGAGTGGGAAAGATTAGAAGTTTTACAGTAGAAAAACTTATGATTTTCAATATCTATTTGTATTCTCAAATGATTTTGTCTTACGAGACGAGTGGATGTTGTTTCACTAAATGTTTTCAAACCTTTGTCTACTTTTGAGTGACATCGGATTTCCTTACTTAGCCGTCGCGCTAACTGCACTTCAATGTGTTTCTTATCAGTTGCAGATTAGTGTGGGCCCCTGTAGCCGATGAGCTCGGAATAGAAGGGAAGTACAGGTTGAGGTCTACTCTTTGATGTAGATAGGGATTGTTATTAATGTTGTAAGTTTAGCCTGTGCACTTAGAGTGGAGTTTGTCAAAGAGGTGATAGAATTCACTCTAGGTGTGGCGGTAGCACCCGGTTTTCTGTTGATATGATGTAAGCTTCCGCAGCGTTTTATTACGGATTTTGTAATAAATGTAAGAGTTGAAAATTGGGGTGTTACAACAATTTTCAGTGTACCTAGTGGTCATGGTCCACCGTGACTAATTCCGTAAAAATAAAATAAAATAAAATAAATAAACTCTATTCCCTTAGGGCCGGCACGAGATCCGATCTTGCTAGCTACCTGACGAGATGGTGTTTTCAAGGTAAAGCTAAAGGCTTTGTTACGAAAACACCACACTCTATTCTCTTACGGCCGGCATGAGATCCGCTCTCGCTAGCTACCTGACGAGAGAGTGTTTTTCTGAGTCAAGGCGAAAGCTTGGTTTCAAAAACACCACACTCTACTCCCATAGGGTCGGCACGGGATCCAATCTCGCTAGGTACCTGACGGGAGAGCGGACCTTCGACCGGGCCTACAGCCGGTCGAAGTGAGCTCGCACACAAAACACCAAAAAAAAATAAAAAAAAATTGGAACTGGGTCGAGGCCATACCTCAGCCACAACTGGCGGAGGCGTGGCCTCGTCCACTCTTGGCCGAGGCCACCCTTGGCCGAGGCTGACCTCGGCCACCTTTGGCCGAGGCGTGGCTTCGGCCACTCTTGGCCAAGGCGTGGGCTCGGCCACTCTTGGCCAAGGCCACCTTTGGCCGAAGCCGACCTCGGCCACTCTTTGGCCTTTTAAAAAAAAATTTATTCATCTCGCTTTGCACTATTACTACTCCCTAGTTGACTTGACTACGCTCGCAAACTGGGGAGTATGGGGGCTGGTGACAGGATAATTGGGCAAGCAGCACTCGACCCGAATCACAAGCAGGCAAGTGGACTTAGGAGTCAAACGGTCACCCGTTATACTTGAGGAGATGAGTTATTATCAACAGCTCCACTACCGTTGAAGGCTCACCATCATTGAACAACCGTTACAAGTCACAAAGAGTCGTTGTACCTCAAGTATAAGAGGAGCCCTGTTGTAGAGGAGAGGGGGGACTTGGTTTTCTGACACACAACACCACTGTCTTAAAACACTACTGTACTAAAACTAGCTATTCATTGTACTGAACTATTGTTACTCCACTTATCAAATATATACCGGTAGCATAATTATATTACCGTCAATGTGTTCCAATGAGTCAATGACCTTGTGGTCTAGTGGCACGAAATAACTCTCCTAGATGAGAGATCATGTGTTTGAGCCCTTATATATACTACATTGTAACAGAGTAACTAGTATTTTATTTTTTTTTAAAAGTCAAAACAATAAAGGGTCGTTTGGATTCTTATTGAATCAAATTGAGATATGTAATATAAGGTTGTTCTTTAATACCATCAACATTTTTTCATTCAATTTTTTTTATTAACTTTCACTGCAGAAGAACACATTTTTATATTAACTTTCACTACAATACTAAGCATGTACGGTGCACTTCAATTTTGTATTAACTTTCACTGCAAAAGAATCAATTCCTATATTAGGCAGAATGGGATTCAGTAAGAATTCAAAAATAATTGCTCATTAAAGGAGAAAGTGAAAATTAACATTAGCAACGATTATAAAACCAATAAACAATGTTTTTACATACATATATATATACACACACACTTACGATACGAGAGATAAACCAAGGATATTAAAGGTAGAGTTTGTAAAATAGCAAGGCTGTAAGGGAATCTTACATTACCTAAGGAAATCAAGAGTTTCACATTTCCTCCAAAATAAGGAAAAAGCTTTCCATAGAAAAGTTAGAAAATTTTAACAAAACACAGAAATATCATATAACTAGCTAAAGATAACCTTTGTTATCTTAGATAATCTGAACCAAATGTCCCTAAGTAGTATAACTAATGCTATCACTATCAACCCGTTGTTGCCACTGCCATCTCCGATACATGTTCAATTTCACAATCCATCAATTTTTAAGGGGCTCTTCTAACAGTTAACACATCTGAGGTGGGTAAAATAGCAGAGCATGCATGATATGCAATGCTTGCCACAAGAAATTATTAACCTTCGGTGGGACTAACAAATTCCACACGTAGTCTAAGGCTAAATCTATACTACCATTTACCTTACATCAAATTTTAAGTAACCATCACGAGATGGGTTTATAGTCACCATATATATCAATATATCAATACTAATTACTATCTCTATCCCATTTAGCCGTTTATTATTTTTTGACAAAAACCTTGGGGGTTGTTTAGTAAAGTGGAAAAATGGAGAGTTTTCCAGAAAAATATAAAATTGGAGAGGTAGAAAATGGAAAATGGAAGATGTGTTTACTAAATTTGTTCTTCCAAAATCTATTTCCATCTCCTTTCTCCATCTTTTTTAAGGAATTTGGAGAATGGAAAAACCAATCTCTCCAAATGGAGGAATGGGATAATGCGCATGAACAGTGCATTACTTGGAGGTCTCAACATTGATTCCAACCAATAGCAATATGCTTTCTATTTCCCTTTTGCGCCTTCCCTCCAGTTGCGCACAACCCCACAAGCCCCTATGAACAACATTATTATTGTTTTTGTTATTGATTATTGATTTTATTATTATTATATGTTTGCCGTGTTTACATTTAATTACTAAATTATTATTATTATTATTATTATTATTATTATTATTACAGTTTTTTCTTCCCATTTTGTGCTTCTCACATTATTTATTATTATTATTATTATTATTATTATTATTATTACAGTTTTTTCTTTAATTATTATTATTATTATTATTATTATTATTATTATATGTTTGCCATTTTTACCTATTATTATTATTATTATTACTACTACAGTTTTTTCTTCCCATTTTGTGCTTCTCACATTTATTATTATTAGCGTTTTTCTTTAATTACTATTATTATTATTATCTCAAGAACGTAAACCCTAAGGAATAGCCTCTGCAACTTCCGTCTTCTTCCCCTATTTTCGGCGGTCGCCGCCGCCACCGATTGCTTAACGACGGCGGAGACCGCCCCTTCCTCTTCATCATCCTATCGTCTCCCTCTCCCCGTCTTCTTCTCCTCTTCGTCACCGGCCATTTTCCACCTCCACCGCATCTCAGTCGTCCGCCACCGCGGCAACACCTCCGTCTTCCACCATAGCAGCAATCCTTCCGCCTTCCACTACCGTAGAAACTTCCCAAACGTAGCTACTCCGTCCGCTCCCTCTGCAGATCTCAGACCTGCCACCACTCACCGCCGCACGCCACCAACGCTGTTCCTCACCACCACCGCTGCCGTCTATATTTATAAATATATATTAATAATAAAACAGTGGGTAGGGTAATAGGTTGATAGCCTTGAGACCTGTGCTTCTCGAGCTCTTAACTTCATTGTCCTTTATCCTTTTATTGTCTTGGTTTGTCTCCCTCTGCATAGTTTCTGCAGTTATCTTCCTCTGCATTGTTTTTACAGTTTATTATTTTCCTTCTCGTTATATTTCGAGGTTCGTTTTGGAGTGCTTCAGGATATATAAGGTCATGGCCAGTGTGATATTCATCCTGATCGAAGTAGACGACAAAAGAATGCCTCTCATGAACATCAGTTCAGTTGGGAGGATACCCACTGATGAACCGGTCAAAAGGACAAGGCTGGATATATACCTTTAGTTGGGGAAAATGTCAATGGACTTCAGTAAGAAGAAAAAGACTCAGGTGATTTGCAAGTTGTTTCATTCAGAGGTCGACTTGTACACATTCGGCAAGGCCATCAATCATTTGATAAAAGTTTTAAGGTCCTATAAGGACCAAAACTCGCTTGTAACACAGTCTGCGAACTTAAGTTTTATTAGCTTAGCTAAAAAATTTAGTTTTTTGTCTGACGGTATAGAATGGCTTTACATTCCATTGAACCTTGTTGTACTTGTTCCTATTATTTATTAATGAAGGTTTATTATTATCAAAAAAAATTATTATTATTATGTACTCAAATTATTTACTAAAATGATTGAAATAGTTATAATTTACTTAGTAATATGTTTTTATCGACTTTTGTTACCTTTTGTACATTTGAATTTTTTATTTAAAAATGAAATTATTATTATTATTATTATTATTATTATTATTATTATTATTATTATTATTATTATTATTACTAGTAGTAGTACTACTTTTGTTTCATATTATGAAATTTGTATATGAAATCAGAAAATTAGAGAAATGGAAAACTGGAGAAATGGAAATGGAAAACTGGAAAAATGGAGATAGAAAACTGGAAAAATGGAGAGATGGAAAACTGGAAAAGAAAAAACAGAAAAATGAAGTAAACGACCCCTTGGTCTTTCAGATGAGAGCTTACTTACTTACTCTCTCTCTCTCCTTTCCTTCTCTCTTCCACATCAACTAGGATTCCTGAAAACCACACCAAAAATCACAATTGAGAATACCTTAAGAACAATCACATTAGTGATTTTTTCACAATTTTTGAGGAAAACATGGTTTATGTGGAGGAGAGAGAAAAGTTGTTGTCTTCATATCAGAGTGGTTTTTTGTGGGGCCTGCCAAGAGAGAGAAAAGAGAAAGAAGAGGCGCACAAGCATGCGTGGGTTGCACAGACCGTGCCCGTTAGCGCACCCGCAGCTCTCTTTTTTTTTTTTTCATTTTTCCTTCTTCTCTCTCCCAATTGATACCTCAAAAACCTCAAACTATTGAGGATGCTAGGCCCTCCCCATTTGTGTATTTTGCACAGTTAATATGGGGGTTTTTTGCGGTGAAAGCAAGGCCCACCTTGAGAGAAGAGATGCGCCTCACCTTGCGTGAGGCGCAACTCTGTCACCTTTTTTTAACAATTTTTTATTTCTTTTTCTTTTATTCTTTTCCCACTCTCATTTTCTCATTCTTAATCAAATCTGTAAAATCTCCTCAAAATCTCAAACTATCGTGGATGGCCTAAGCATCTAAATTTGTTAATTTGGCAGTCAGACCAATAATTTAAAATTAAAGAATAAAATTTTTTTTTTATTACCTATTATATTTACACTAGCCTGCCAAGACTAGAAGAGAATCTTTGTCAGCCTAATCAGCCATCATTCTTGTCAATGCTGATCTTTTCTTAATATTGGCTTATCTTTTTCTCTATAAAAGGCTGGGGGCAGCAAAACTATACTAACTGATGGGACTGAGCCCATACACATCTCCCTACTAAATAACAGTAAAAGTCATGACCAAAAAGAGAGGCAATTCACGGCTCTTCTGCCCATGCTTTATGTTTTGTCTTACCATTTTAAGTAGACTTGGCTATGCTATATTGCTATAGTTGGTTCAGGTGCATAGTTTGAATCTTATCAAGAATGAGTATAGATTGAAATATGTAGCTCATTCATACATATTTCACAATTTAACATTTCACCAAAGTTTTAGTATATTAATAGATGCAGGTATTAAGATTAGGGTGTATTCTTTTAGTAAAAAAATTTCCATCCATGTGTAAGAGTATGCTCAATAGTGGATTTTTTTTTTTATTGGCTTTTAATGAGTTTTTGTAGGTGTGATTAGGATAGAGAAAATGAGGGGAAAAAATCAAAAGAGGACTGTTTTAGAAGAAAGATTTATTCTCAAAAATCCGGAATAATCTTCTATCGGGGATGCTCTAAGGTATTGTCTTAACATTTTAAGTGGATTTGACTAGTCTATAGTTGGTACAATTGATAATCGTAGAGTGTGGAGTTCGATTCCTACCAGGAATGGGTATAAATCAAAACACATAGCTCGTTGAGACACATTTCACGATTTACCTCTCCACCAGAGTTTCATGGTAAGACCTTATGAATGTCTCAAGATTAGGGTGTAATCCTCGAGTAAAGATTTTTTTAAATATTTGTATTCATGTATAAGTTTTTGTCTTAACATTTTGGTGGGTTCAGAGTAGAAGTATAATGTATCATTAGGCACTGTATTTCATATGCAATTACTATTGTACAAGAAGAAAATGACCCATGAATGGTAAAACCACAACAATATTCACCAACCATTTGAGGACCAAATGCTAAAAACCAAAATTCTAGATCAGAGTACAGATGAGAGAACCAAAGTCCATAACATACTGGAAAACACAACCTTTTGATGTAACAACCCATGACTACTGCAGCTTGATCCCATCTCACCTTGGCCCCAAGTTGGCTTCATTTTCTTGGAACCATTTGTGTGCTCTGAATCACTTCTGTTACTGCTTGCAAACCTTGTACCAAAACAATAACTATGTAAAAATCTTGAAGTCTGGTTTTTCGTGAATTTTTGCAACATTTGTCTGGTGCATAACCCATTGTTCTCCCTGAGGTCTAGTCTTTCCCCAAGCCTTTGGATGAATTCTTGAGGAAACATCAGCTCTCCACTCAGCTTGTTTTGGCTTAGATTGAGCAAACCAAGGTTTTGAAGTGTCCCTAAATCTTGAGGCACTGTCCCATTAAGGTTGTTCTTGTCTAGGGACAATGCTGTGAGGTTTTTCAAGCTGGAAAGTGATGAAGGTATTGGACCTCTCAGCCCACACTTGGAAAGACTAATCACAGTTAATTTCAGTAATGAGCCCAAAAATGGAGGGATTTCTGCATTTATTGGGTTGTTTTCAAGTATAAAGTACTGTAATTGCTCCAAACCTGATAGGCTTTCTGGGATTGGACCAGAAAGAGAGTTTTGACTGAAATCCAACAAGGTAAGCCTCTTTAACTCCCTCAGTTCTTGAGGGAGCATGCCTTGAAGATTGTTTGAGCTGAGGTCAATTTTCTGAAGATTCTGCAACCCACCCACAGAATCTGGCAAGTTTCCAGTGAACCCATTCTTGCTAAGATCCAAGATTTTCAAGAATTTGAGCCCTCCTATTTCCCCAGGGATTGAGCCACTCAGATTATTGTAACTCAGATCAAGCTGCTCCAGATTCACCAGCCCAGAAATCTGTCTGGGGATTTCACCTTCTAGGCTGTTCTGTGCCAAAGACAGGACCTTTAGGGTTGAAATGTGGGATAAAGTTGAAGGGATTTCCCCTGTGAGGCCAGGGTTTGAGAGCAGGGAAAGATGTTGCAGTGAAGAAGATGAGGCAAAGAGTGAGGGTGGGAGGGAGAGTGGGGCAGTGGTGAAACAGCTGAACAAAGAAAGGGTTTTGAGGTAGGGCAATTTGTGGAGAGAATTGGGGATTTTTGCAGAGGGTTTACATGGTGGGGTGAGAATGTCAGGGCCAATGTGAATCTTGGTGACATGAAAGATTGAAGGGTTTTGGTTTTCTTGTTGCCCAAGTTCACACTCCACCCCTGGCCATGGAGTTTCTGTGCATGGTAGGGGGTGGAATTGTGGCCATGTTGGGTCCTCCAGAAGAGAACCCATCACCTCAAATAGCCCTAACAGCTCTTCTTCCTCCATTGCACTCCCATCTCCATGAGCTGCCACTGCAAGAACTCCTACTAGCACAAGAGACAGCAATGCCATTAGAGAAAGAGTGAGTTTCAAATTATTCGAGTTTGCACAAAATGTGAGAACACAGAATAATTTATCTGCCTCAGTACCTAATGTCCCCACTCCCATCCGTACTTATACACTCAGCAACCACGACCAAGTTAGTCAGGTTATAGTGTGATAATTACAAAATTTCAAGTTCGACTCTCAATTGGAGCAACGTATTGACCTTATTGGTTTTAGTCAGTCAGCTATGAACAATCTAGACTAATTTATCTATTTGTGGTCATTTACCGACTAGGGTCATAAAACAAGGTGTGACTACGTTTCCTTGGATAACCTATCAACTTGGAACAGTTGGTAAACATACTACTAATATAACTGTAGTATAGGAAATCTAGACTAATTTATTTTCTTGTGGTCATTTACTGACAATGGCCATAAGACAATGTGTGGCTCGATAACCCATCAATTTGGAACAATTGATAAACATACTACTAATACAACTGAACATTTCCTTCGATAACCTATCAACTTGGAACAATTAGTAAACATACTACTAATACAACTGAAAAATAGATGAATTTATGTGTAACGTTAAAGATCTCTAATCAAACGTCTTCAGCTAAATTTAAACAAGTGTCACAGTGATAAAGATATCGAGTGGTATACGCAAAATAAGAAGGTTGTACATGAATAGGCAAATCGAATTACCCGAAATGTAAAGTGAGGCAGCAGACAATATATGTCTGGTTAGCATGCAGGAGAAGATGAAAGAGCAGACATTATATTGCTGCTTCTTGAAACACTAAACGATGAATTTTTCTTGAATTTATTGATTTGTGTCGTGACAGTCAATAAAAGAAACATATATGTCTGCATAACATGACCGGACAGTATAGCTCTAGTCATTTGTTGCTCTCACAATGACAATATGCTCAGCATGCTCTGAACCCTGGACCACACCACCATAAATTCTATAAATTAAACTCTCGTTTTAATGTTTTTTTTTTTTCTTATTTGAAAACCTCTCGTTTTATTAATGTTAAATGCTGCGCAGGTAGAGCGATGCATAAACTTTCTCTTTTGACTAAACTTACTCCTCAGTAAAGTATGGTGCCACTTTAATTTGTGTCTTAGTCACAGTTCCTAAAGCTAACTAAAAGCTGAAACTTCATCATATATAGTTCTTGTGGAAACTTTAATTTGAGTACAACAACATACTAATTTTTGAATATTTATTCAACCCCGTACCATATCTTATGCAATTCATACATTTTAACTGAATCGGGAAGAATCTTGGAGACACTTGGTCTTTCCATGCACCTTTTAACCCAGGCTGATATCTTTGGGCACTCTTCCTCCAACTTGAACTCACCATGACTTTCATACCCATAGAACATGCTAGAAAATGGGATGAAAGCCACATCAAAGAACCCAAATTTCTCACCTCCAAAGTATGGTTTGTCTCCCAAAACATCTTCTAATTGTTTCAGCTCACTAATCAATTCCTCCTCAGCTTCTTGTTTGGCTTCACCTTTGCTCTTCAAGAACGTTGCTTGTGTTGGGAAAAACTGCAAATTAACCGCACAAATTATCATCTGCTTTAATGCGTCACCGTGATTTATCTTTTCACAATCATATCAGACTCAAGTCTGTATTTTGACTTTTGAGTATGAAGAATGCTATAAAAAAAGAGTTTTTTCCCAAAATGGTCCATCGACAATTGCTCATTCTCAATTTTGCATTTCGACTTTCAATTGCACCTAATATGGTCCCTCGACTTTCAAAAACTCACCCAATTTGGTCCTCCGTTACATATTCCGTCAAATCAGTGTTAAAATGGAGGGCATTTTCGTCCATTTACCTATTATTAGCCTAATAAACATTGAGAAATAGTTGATGGACCATTTTGAGAATAGTCAAGGGACCATTTTGGGAAAAACTATTTTATTTATTTCATTTTTGTTTATTTTCATTTTTTAGACTATAAAATTAGAATTTCTATACATTTTTATCTTACAAATATAAATAGTTAAAATCGCGCAATCCAACCTCAAAATTTTTGACTTTCTTTACAGACTTTTCCCCTCTAAATATACAAACTATTCCTATGAAGTTTTACAATAAGTTCCGTAAATTTCATAAATACTCATATACTTTTTTTTTTTTTTATGTTCATAGACAATCAATCACTATGTATCACATTAAATATTACTTTTACCATTGAAAATAATATATTTTTTTCAAGCATAGACCCCAAAGAGTGTAAAATGTAGGGAAAATATTGGACCGAAAGGTAAATTTTTCTAGTAAACTTCTCAGGTGAGCCGAAAAGTAAAATCTCGTCAATGTTTCCTGCAATATTTTCCGTATTTGATTTTGAAATAATTATTAAATTTTATATTAATTTACATTATTTAAGATATTGTATGATATCTTTTATATGTTTTCCTCTTCTTTTTTTTTTATTGATTATTAATTATTAAGGCAAGTATAATTTATTTTGTAATGTGGACACATTATTTTTAATAATTTTGATTTAATTAAATTATACCTTAATTATAAAAATCCTACCTAATAATTTTAGTATGTTACACGGGACACAATAATTATTATAAATAATGTTTAATAATTGTCAATTTGTATTCAACAATAAAATTTATAGTTAATTTTTAAGTCAATCATAAAATCTTTTGTGCTGTGGGCACATTATTTTTAATTATTTGAGTTTAATAATATTATATCTTATTTATAAAAAAATTCAAAGTAATATATTTAGTACTACAGATGTGACTAAGAATTATTTTAATCGGTGCTTAAAAAATGAGTATTTATGAAATTTACGAAACTTATTGTAAATCTGCATAGGAATAGTTTGTATATTTAGATAGAGGGAAAAAGTCTGTAAAAAAGTTAAAAATTGTTATGATGGATTGCACGATTTTAACTATTTATATTTGTAAGAAAAAAATGTATAGAAATTCTAATTTTATAGAGTCTAAAAAATGAAAATAAACAAAAATGAAATAAATAAAATAGTTTTCCCAAAATGGTCCCTTGACTATTCTCAAAATGGTCCCTCAACTATTTCTCAATGTTTATTAGGCTAACAATAGGTAAATGGACGAAAATGCCATCCATTTTAAGACTGATTTGACGGAATATGTTACGGAGGACCAAATTGGGTGAACTTTTGAAAGTCGAGGGACCACATTAGGTGCAATTGAAAGTCGAAATGCAAAATTGAGAATGAGCAATAGTCGATGGACCATTTTGGGAAAAAACTCTATAAAAAAACATTATAATAGGTGAAATGACAAATATACCCTTTAGCAGATATGTAACTATGGGACAATGATACTAAAAGAGTAACTAACCTTATTGTCAATGAAATGAGTCCAGAATCTTGCAGTGGCTCTCTCATAAGGATCCTTTGGCAACAGCAAAGGAAACCCATCTTTCCAAATCTCATCAATGTACTCAAGAATAGCAACCGAGTCACAAACCGGTCTCCCCTCATGAACCAGTATGGGAACCGATTTCCGAACCGGGTTCATTTCAAGAACCAGCCGGCTCCTCTGAGGGTTATTTAGGTCTTCTTCCTTGTACTGATATGCAACCCCCTTCTCCTCCAAAGCTATCCTGATCCTCATTCCAAACCCATTAGCCCAGAAATCTATGACCGCAACGCCGCCGCAGGTAGTTGCCATGTTAATTAAGGTTCTGTTGTCGTCGTTGAATGTATGAAGGAGAGGGTGACGAGGTACTTATAGGCCTCGTATTCATGCCACGCAACATTGATCATTTATTGTAGTCTAAGAAAATGATTAGAATAATATTGGCGGCTTTGACTTTCATAGTAATCTACATGTCATTGCTTTCATCATTGATGCTCTTGGGCGGGGAAATGTTAAGTGCAGCCCACTACATATCATAAATGAAAGAGTTTTGATTAGCCAACATCTATCAACTTATTTTGACTAATCCAGCAAGTTCAGAGCCATAAATTAGTGCGATATGATAGGCCCAATTATGGATGTGTCAATAATGGAACTCGTGATATTTAAATACAAGAATTATGTTGTACTTCACAATTATATCGTGATACATATTTATATATGATCATCTTTAACCATTAAGTTATGCACAAAATGATGAGTTTAGCTGCTGAAAAACCAAATCCGTTAGTAATATATTGGTGGCAAAAATAATCACCGAGGAACTAAAATTACTGCTTCACGTATAACTTAGTGGAATAGTGGGTTAAAATTGTCACGCATATAACTTAAAAAACTAAATTTTTAGTACATGTATAACCGAATGACAAAAATACAATCTTCTTTAATAAAAAGTGTAATCCACCTTTTTTTTTTTTGCTGATTTGATTTTCTTAGAAAATAGAGAGAAGTTTTATAACAAAAAAAATAAAAATAAGAAAAGTTGGTACTGGGGCAGTTTTGGGGAGTTGCATGCGTCCCTATCCATTCTGACCGCACTGATACGTTTCCCACATAAAAACATCCTCTTTTTTTTTTTCATATTACGAGAAGATAACTGACTGAATTCTTAAGTTTCTAACTGTAATTACGACACGACTCAAGATTTAAAAATATATATATATATATATATATATATCAATTGGTTCTTGAGAGACAAATTATTAATAAGGATGCAGAATTAGGCTTAGCAGTCGTTGTGTGATAGTTACACTTAATGTAGTGAGTTTGTAGGCACCAAACATTAGCCTGCCCACTTAATTCAGTTAATTGACTGATGAGTCATCGTAATTTATCACCTTTACAAATTCTGTCTGATCATGTGTACGGTCAGAGCGAGTAAAAATATTTAGCCTACATGTTTGGATATGATATGGTGCTACTGTTGGAAGAGGTTGAAGAAGGCCAAGTCTAGCAGCAATTGATGGCTAAGGAATTGTTGAGCAGGAGTTGAAAGGCTAAGTCCTGCACCCTATCCTGAAAAGTATATAAGAAAATAAAGTTAGGCTCTACAAGCGAAACACTGGTGCCGAAGGTGTATAAACTGCTCTAAAATTGGCAAGGAAATGGGGATATATGAAGAAAGGAATACCAAAAGATGAGGTCTGTTGTCAATTGGGCCATCCTGTTAATTAGTCAGTTTTAATATCCACACACTGAAGCATCACTGTTACCGTTCCAAACGGAAGGTCTCAGGTTCGAGTCCCATTCCAATCAAGGATGTTGGCATTATCATGTTGTTTGAGCAGATATTATGTATAGGTTAGATTGTAGTACTCAAAAAAAAAAAAAAAATATCCACACACTGAAGCATTTTGTCAAAAGTTAGTGCTGTGGTAGCAGATAAAGATGTTATGCTTTGCATTCAGGCCGGAGAGCATGAAAGGTTACTAATTACAAATTGATTTTAATGTCTGTGTAACTAACTGCTCTATACTCCTTGATATGTTCAACAGTAGCTAGCTTGCATTTTTAAGGGCCGAGGATGCTTTAATTTGCATTCAATCTTAAGTAATGTGAATGCGTTGTATGTACTATCAGTGCACGGAATTTAGGAAATAACTTGCCAGATAGTTGCTTGATAAGTTAGGGATTTCTTTGTAGCTTTTATCTAATCTGGTTCTCTATGAAGAAGATTTCTGGTCATATATGCTGCAAAATAAATTTCCTGTGTATGTGTATTCAGCCATTTTAGCAACTTGTATTCTGGTGATGACTAATATTAATTCTGTTTTTTATTTGGATCACAACTAGTTTTGTCTGTCTCATATATACTAGGACATGTATGCTTTTAAGCTGAGGTTTACTCTGTTAGCAGACATGCTTTTTAATGTTTGTATACAGCACGTACATTTGGAGGAAACCCGCGATGCCATTGCATCTTTAGATGTGATAAGAGACTTGCAGATGGCCGGGAACAGTCTCCCATACTATCTCTAACATAATCGATGTGGCTGCAGCTGGTATATATGGAATGGCTAGCTCGATCTTCATAAATTATAGAATTCCCTATGTGTTTTTTTTTTAATCATTTGTTGTTCTTTAGTTGGTTGTGATGTTCCACTTTACGTATATCAATCCCTGAATGATTTGCTGAGCTTGCAAGTGAATTATGACTTAGCTAGGGATAGTGTCAACTGAAATTTAGGTAAAAGTGCACAAGGAATGGAATGGAATGGCTTAACCATCTGATCTGCCTCCTCCAAATGATTTTTAGCTGAACAATAATGATCCCACCCAGCATCATTATGCTTTCCTTTTAGTTCATCCATCATTCCATAATTCCTTTTTGGAGTTCATCCATCTAAACCAAACTCTCATCTCACACCTGCTGCTGCTGCTGCTCATCATGTGCTATTTCATCTTATTGTCTGTCAACTGTTTTTGAGTAGTACTGACTCTGTTACAATGTAATATCTGTTCATAGCTACTTTCTCAACCTATTGAAGCACAAAGAGTCACCATTTGCCTCCACTGAGGCTCGAACCCACTCCATCATCCATGTGAGAGTGTAAACCGGGACACCGAGTGCCACTAGTCAAGTTGGTCAGACTGTTGGTTTGGTAATCACAAGGTTCTAAGTTCAACTCCTAGTGGATTTGAGCCTGGGCCAATAACTATGGCAACCTAGCACCTAGGTTGATTTACCGTTTGTCAACTAGTATACACACTCGGATAGTGGCTTTTACGAGATTACTTATTTCACCCAAAATAACACACTTGACTGTTAGGGCTGGATCTGGGATACAAGGAAAGCATTCAATTAGCATGCTGTTTCCCATTCATATTATTCAAAGGGAAGAAGCATATGAACTTAGGATTTCCAGAATATTTTTGACATTAATGATTGATGTTGTGTGTGGAGTTGTGCATACAGGGGAGACAAAGTGGAGACAGAATAATGCCCAAAACTTCTGGTGGGCACTAATTATGTGGCTAAAAACAGCATCTTTATTTTATATAACATTATCACAAAGATGGATCATGTTAACCCTTTATAGCTCTCTACAAATCTTGGTATAAAATATAAACTGGGACCTCTCTATCTCATCTCTGCATTATCTCAGCCTCTGAGCTGGATTTTCATTATTGTAGTGTGACAAAACAACTTATTATGTTAAAGCTTAGCTTAGCTGTTTAAGAAGATGATTAGAATAAGTATATATTATATATCTTCAAAATTAAAAGTCTTGACCTGCAATTCTTTATTCTCCTGTGACAGATACTGCTGCACTTGTGTTCTTCTTTCTCAATTCTTTCTGTTTCTGGGCTGTCATTTATCAGTTCAAGTTTTTAGATGTTAAGATTAAGAGAGTTTGAAAATAATCAAATTCAATATTTTTAAGTATAAATTTAGCAGTTGTTCATAATTATATATATCTAGTGTATGCCAATGATGATGTCTTTCTAACTTTAGTTTTGAGCAACTATTGAAAACTTCATTATGGGAGAAATTTTATATTCGTAAAGTTTAAATTCGATATTTTAATTTAACAATCGTTGAATTGTATTCGTCTTGATGTATCATTTTGTACATAATCTTTTCTTTTTTATTATTTTCCTTTTTAACTATTTATTATTGATCATAGCGTAGCACAAAAGCAAGTTGCATATTGCATAGTTTTGAATGACTCAACCCCATCATTTATCTCTTCTTTCTCCATCTCTCTTTTAGCCTTTAGAATACCTTAAAGCAATGTGGCATTAGGTTCTTTTTGTCCTCTTCACGACATCATAAATATCCTTCTAATAATTTCTTGGCTTAATATTAATGATTAAAATTTAAGAATTACACCGTAATTTCTAATGTTTCATCGTTCTTAATCGTTGCTTATTGCCTAGACTGGTTTATCTTATTGTAATCATTTGTTGGTTAAAGTCAAAATACGAATTTTACCCAAAGTGTATATTTCAGATAGTAAGGAAGACTTTTCCATAAATCAAAAGATTTCTAGTTAGAAATTTGTGTGTCATCGAGCATGTTATTATATATTGATTTACTTATTAAATTGAGTATTTTATAAGGAAAAAAAATATTGTAATGTATGGTGTAGTAAGAAGAAAAGAAAACTAAAAAAAATGGCATAAAGAATATTTCGTTACAATAAAGTATTAACCTTTTTTAAAGACCACGATTCCATGACGTTGCAATGCTAATTTAGAAGACTAGACGTTACATGTTGAAAAGGCATATGCACTTTAATTCTTCCCTACTTTATGAGTTTTGGCACATTGGGTGAATGGCATGCTTTGTATAGAGTATCTGTACATGTATATTAATTTGTGTTGGGGTGGGGGTGGGGGTGGAGTTGGTGGCATGCTACGTTCAAATAATACATTTGATTTAAAATAACATTATTTTTATCACCGGCAAATAAGCGAAAAAAAAAAAAGATAGTTAAAAGTTGCCTTAAAATAGGTAGTTGATGGAGTATAACATGATTTTCATATTTAGGAGATCATCATGAGTTTGACTATTGTCAATACTTCCTTGGTCGAGCACTTTTCGATTCTTGTCAAAACTCTCTCAATCGAATACAAGTAAAAGGAATTGGTACTGATCAACACTTTAGAATTTTCCTATAAATTAGTGAACAAACTGGGTTTTTAACTAAATAAATGCAATTTACTAACTTAAAGTGTAACTAATTTTAGCATTTTACATTTTTTACCTCAAATATGTTAATGTAATTTGTTGTTTATCAAACACTAACTTATCAAATCATTAAAGTTAAATAAATCACTATCTACCAACACCCCTGTTGTTATCACTTTATATTGAGTTAAACTAGCTAAAATTCTGCACAATAATAATCTCGTTAAACTTAATAAGTGTATGGAATTTGACATGTCTTAATATAAATGATAGGTTTTAATAAATCATCAAAGAGAACAAAACATAATTCCTATTGTCCATCAACTAGCTATAACAAGTCAATTCTTATGTGAACACATAATTGGTTCCCATCATCAATTGCAAAAATGTTTGGGGACCATTCCCAAGACCATGGTGGACTGGTGATAAACACATGGAGAATGAAAAATAATGTGTAATAAATACACACACATAATATGGTATTTGATCTTTTCTTGCTCATAATTAAGATGCAAAATTTTCTTACCTCATTGTCATATATTTCGGTCTAATTAAATTATAGTGTGGTTGGTGTTCACAAGTAGCACATCCCATTGAGTATGGTAAAACTCAGCTCCAACATTGCAGCTATCTAGTCTCGGTAATGTGTCATTACCTGCAATCTATCACCTAAAAATCAACTGAGCTATAAGTGTAGGAGCTGAGTTTCACCACGACACTAAAAATATGCGATGCTACACACGCGCAAGAGTTGACATGGACATGGATTGCCCATGGATGAATGTTATTTATATATATGTCAGCAATTCATTCCCTCTAGCCAACTAACATTATTTGTGTGTCCTCCAATCATACACTTATGTTGGGATGGGAATGCTATAAATGGTGTGCAGAGAGGCGACGACGCGCTTACGGCGGAGCCCCACCGTGCAAGCGGTGGTGGCCTGGTGGGGGGTTTGAAAGGGACAAATTGTTTTCATCGTTGAAGGCGTAATAATGGGTTATGGCGTTGTGGGCGTATCCTCCACCCCCTTTCCACTATAAATATCACGTCTCTTTCAACATTTATTTATTGAAACTAAAACGTAACCGCGATTCAAAATGATATATCAAGATTTGATGAGTTCTTTTATAGTATCTTTTTATTAAATTAAAATTTATGTAAGTGTAGCGAAATGATACGATATTCTTTTTCGATTTGATTAATTCTCACGCTATTACTGAATAAAAAGTAGAAATATGTTAGATTATAATGCGTGAACTCTTTTAGTTATCTGATTAATTCGTGATAAAATTATACAATAATTTTATGAATTTTTTTTTAATAGAAAAGAGTATAATTTAATATATGTATTGCACGTTAAAATGTACTATTAAGTAATGTATAAATTCATTGATTGAAAATGGTGTCATTTTCATAAAGACGCAGTAACGCCATCCTTTTTAATACAGACTATAATACTAATCCTTTCACTAATTAAACAATTAATTGTTGTCCTGTCTAGTTGATGGAGAACCTTTTTGTTTTTTTTTTAATATAATAATTTTGAAAAAAAAAAGTTTTTGAAAAGAGTTTTGTGTTAAAATAATTTATAACTAGGTGATAAAGTCATCAATTATACATTTTCTTAAGTAACAATTTTGAATTCAAATTTTATGAAACGTGTATCTTGATATAATTTGTAATTCTAATAGAGATTGATATTTTTAGTCTTTTAATTGTGATTGTATAGATCTAAGTATTTAATTATTTACATTATAAAACTAATCTCTGATATAAATATTTAGTGAATTTTATAATTACTACAAACTTTCATGTTTACAATACTTATAAAATTAGTCCTGTCATTTTTTTTATTTTTTAATAATCATCAATATGTTATTTATTCAAATAGATAGATTAATAGATCAATTTTTATTTTTATTTAAAGTATATATGTTTTCACCTGAACACTCTCCTATATAGCCAGCGGTAATTTTGCATGCAAGGTTGATTGTATATGTGAGTACGGAATGCACGGCAAGATGTGGAATGATGCTCTTGAAAACTGCAAAATATTTGGAATTGAAGCAAAGTAATAAAGAGCAAATTAATTAATTAAAGGCATCACACATGCAGTCCATAACGTGTGTGTGCCAATTTCTTTGCTGCAATGTCCCTTAGATCTATCCTATGCTCAATTGCACATGCATTTTGATACCTACAACCCGTACACTATCATTCATTGCCATTGTTTTGCACCCTTTTCTAAGCATTCAATCAACCATATTTTTTTATACAAGAAAAAAAAATTATATATAAAACAAGTAAGTTACATGTATATAATCTAAAAGAATCACACCAACTATATCGATAGCAAAGACAGTCTCAAAGAGAGTCGATCGAATGTTGTTAAACACTTAGAACATATATCAAACGTAACCACACCAACATTATCATGTGATCTGAAGTCAAAGAAGATGACATTTAATTTGCACACATATTGACTACTCTGTGAATATATATGTTTTATAAAATATATCCATTTTCATTACATTAAATCTCTAATAGCCTCACTTTCAAAAATAATAATCTCTACATCAATGAAATTGTGAATTTCTCATACTAAACGTTCATTTAAATATTTGTATCACAATATGAGAATCACTCTTCAACTCGATCATTCAAAAATCACTATATCGACTATGGTATTTTATGATATTTGATCATTGTGTATTGCTCAAAAGGTCCTACTAAGCTTATAACTCAATGAATGATGAGTAATAATAGTGCTAGCTAGAAATTTTGTCAACTTTGTAAAGTTTAAGATTTTTTCTGAAAGAAAAATTTGAGGATGAGGGAAATCTATCATCGATATTTGAGAGTGTGTACAAGGTAAACTCCACTCATATATAATAACTCGTAACTACCAAAAAAAAAAAGAAAAAAGAAGATAAACCGCAATAGAAATAAGATTCAATTTTCTTATACTATGAACATATACTATATTTTAATGTAGTAAATGGTAGTAAAAAAAAAGTTATGGAATTAAGCTGATCTCAATATTGAGTAATTCTAGACATGACATATATATTGACATTTCAGTTGTTAGCACTGAAGTTCCAAGTTGTTAAGAATTTTTCTATAACCTCTATAGGGAGCAATTATTTGGATGTGATATTCATTATTTTTATCATTAATTTGATTTGATGCATTATTGATCTTTAATTGTGTTATAAAAATAAAAAGAGTGACAATCAATATTTCAGTGCAAAATTATTCAAAGTAGTAAAATTATGTACACTTGAGTTAATAATAACTTTAATTTTTACTTCATTCAAAATAATTTAAATTTGATTCTCATTACTTGCCATCTACTTTAATCGGTGCTTTATAAGTTCTGCCCAAAATTTGTTTTATACATATTCAATTGAGCTTTAAAACATTAAATTGAAAAAAGCTTCCGCTCTTGTCTAAACTTCATTTATATCAAAACAAAAGCATGCAAAATTGGAGACTTGTAAGCGGTTTATTGCGCAAAACTAAACAATCAGGATTTACCATATCTTCAGGGAGCGGAAGCTGAATAGTTGATCTTTTAGCTGAGAAGTCCCTTACATAAAATCAGGGACACCGAGTGGTTGAGCATATTCGCGAGGAGCTTCACGTACCAGATTTTAATTAAAAACGTTATGCATGCGTACAATGACGACTCACAAGACTTCAAATGCTTATTAGATCGTCATTTAATTTTTCTGGGTTCAATCTTCCCTTTCAATAATAATAATAATAACAATAATAATAATAATAATAATAATAATAATAATAATGCAGATAATTATTGAAATGTCTACACATCCAGCTATAGTTCTATAGCCACCCATTCAATAAAAAATAATTTATGATTTGATGTTGCAAGATCCAGTTGTGCGGGTGAGTAGGTGCATGTGTGCTCACTGTCATGTATTCATCTCTGATCCTCAAAACATTTTTTAGAATTCAAGTCAACATTAATAATGTTCTAAAGTCATTTATAGTAGTAGGTTAATTGATTTAAAAAAAAAAAAAAGTAGTAGGTTAATTGGGTTGAAAACATGCATTTCAGCTGCAATTACTATACAATATGACTCATGGTTGACAAATCAACCATAAACGTATATGTTCATTTTTAATATTTTGAAAGTTCATTTTTAGCGTATCAAATGTTCATTTATAGACATTATACTTATAAAAATTAAAAATTAACATTAGAAATAAATATTTATCAGTTGTTTACATTATAATATGAATCATAGTCCACAATATAATTTGTCATTTGAATTATGTGGAATCTATTAAATATTACTCCGTAATTACTAATTCAGTCAAAGTGAATTCATTTTATATATCTAGTAAGGGAAAATTGATTGAAATTATTTATAATTCAATTTTTCATAACATTAAGTTTAATATTAATATATAAAATTTATATATTTAAAACTTACGTTAGTACAATAAAACAAAGTTAATGAATAGTAAATATGACAGATGAAAAGTAACTGATGAATTTTTTTTCTTTCTTACTTTGTAGCAAATATATAATGTATTGTTAAAAGGTTTTTGTCGTGGCATCGCAAAACAAGACTAGGTTTAGAAATGTTATAGTTAGGTTAAAAGTTAGAGGGGGTGAAGATGGCCGGCCGACATCCCAACTGAACCACTTTGCAAGTTGCAACTAACATATTGCTATAATATAATAATACCACCAAAATTACACCATATATGTCACCAAACGTTAAAGTTCCAAAGCTGTAACTCCAATTTCCCTAACAATATATAATTCACGCATTTACATTTTTTCCTCAATTCCCCTATTTTATTTCATTTAGAAGACGAGAGAAATTTGTAATTATATATATGATAATGTGTATTAGCTAAACTCTACTATTATATAATAACTCATAAATCAAGTATGATAAGTAAATCGTATTAGAAATGCTGCTTAAGCCAGAGAGTATTGAGCACATTGACACTTAGCAATAGGTTAGAATGAGATATTGTGGATTTGTGGTTAATAATTATACACATATTATATTAATTATAAAATATATTACTTTATAATAATAAGAAGATGCTTAAGATGGGTAGACACTTAGCTTGGTAATCACAAAGATTTTCTTAGGTTGAGCAAATCACTTATGAACAATCTGAACATGTTTTACTTAGAGTGCACATTTAGATAGCAACAACAAACTTTCTTGTAAATGAAAAAAAATACGTACAAGATACTATCCGAACACTATGCTACTTGAATCATAAATTTAAGATGTTAACATTTTGTATAGTATCAATATATTCGAAAGAACAAACATAGGACTTTGTATTTATTGTGAACCCTTCAAAAAAAAAAGTATTTGTGTTATTTAAAAGTCATTCACTTTATACGAAATTATCTATCATATTTAAGAGATTAAAAGTGAAATCATAGACTAATCAAAACATTTATGAACAAATTTGTTCATTTTAAAGGTGCGTCCGATAGTTCAATTACAATAATTGGGACAGTCTTAACGCTTCAATCATTTAAAGTGTCACTTTAACGAATTGTGATTAAAGTGGTGGATTGCTTTTAACTTAAGAGATAAGAATTCGATTATAATAATTAAATTGTCACCAATTTCATTACTTTTCTGAATAAAATCTAAATAAGGTAATTTTTTGGATATAATAATTTAATAATTTACAGGGTAACAAATAATTTTTTTCAAAAAAAAAACAAATAAAATAAATAAGAGAATTATTTTTTTCATAGAAAAGGGGAAAGTAATGTGTCTTTTTCTTTCAATATTTTTGGCCAAAAAAAGATGAAAAATGGTATTTTATTGAAGAAATGGATACATCAGAAAATGAAAATACACCAAACGCACCCTTCCCTTCCGAACCTCGCAAACACGCATACTTTATCTCTGCAAACCCACAAGAACTGTGTTTTCATCTCCAAACTTCACACCTTTCTCTCTCTCTCAAATCTGCCTTTGCCATGTCTTCTTCTCTATTAGATCCATAAAACCCATTCCTCCAAACCCCAATCCCACCCCGCTTCTCTCAATTCTCCATTCTCGCGTTTATATACATCGTTTTCTGTGTATCTGTGTAGAGAATAGAGATACATAGAGATATAGCTTGAAATTGCTGGGAAATGGGTTCTGTAAGGCCAGATCTGAGCTGCAGAGTGTATCCGGAGCCGGTGGACCACTTTGACCGGCTACCGGACTCTCTAATCCTGCTGGTTTTCAATATGATCGGCGATGTTAAAGCTCTCGGCCGATGCTGCGTCGTTTCGAAGCGTTTCCATTCGCTGGTGCCGCAGGTGGACAACGTCGTCGTTCGCGTTGACTGCGTGATCTCCGACGAAGACGGTTCTTCGCCGTCGTCGGCGACGGCGGCGACGGCGACGACGGCGGCGGCGTCCGCCGCCGCCGCCGACAAGTCTCGGCATCCGATCTCCTCCATCCTCCGCCTGGTGTTCACGGGGCTGCTCAAACCCTTCCAATCTCTCTCCCAATTCATCTCCGCCTCCGCCTCACCGCGGCGCGTGGGCGCGTCGTCGGCCATGGAAGACGGCGAGTTTGACCAGAGCTCCGTGACGCACCACTCGCCCACTCAGGTGTTGAAGAATTTTAACGAAATCAAGTTCCTCCGGATCGAGCTCCCCAGCGGCGAGCTGGGAATAGACGACGGCGTTTTGCTTAAATGGAGGGCCGATTTCGGGTCCACGCTGGACAATTGCGTCATCCTCGGCGCCTCGTCGGTGACTCACCCCTCACCCTCACCCTCACCCGCCGGTAATAATAACAACAATACCCTAATCCCCGACGACCAAACCCCTAACAATGATTCAAATCCCGAGAACGATAATGGGAGCATTCCCGAGTCCTTTTACACTAGCGGCGGCTTAAAATTACGCGTAGTTTGGACAATTAGCTCCCTAATTGCCGCTTCTGCTAGACATTATTTACTCCAACCCATAATTTCCGAGCATAGAACTCTGGATAGTTTGGTTTTAACCGATACAGATGGGCAGGGAGTTCTGTGTATGAACAGGGAGCAGCTTGAGGAGCTGAGAGTGAAGCCACTCTCGGCCTCCTCGGCCTCGAAGAGGACTTTGGTGCCTGCTCTCAATATGCGCCTGTGGTACGCTCCACATTTGGAGTTACCAGATGGAACAGTGCTTAAAGGCGCGACCTTGGTGGCGATTAGGCCGAGCGAGCAGCACAAGAAAGATGTGGTTGGGTCAGATGGGAATTGGGTAGCTTCAGCTTTCGATGAACCCTATGGGGCAGCTGCAAGGATGTTGGTGAAGAGGAGAACCTACTGTCTTGAAATGAACTCGTTCTGAAAGCGAATCGAGAATGAACTCGTTAGATGGATCTCTAAGCTGAGGTATGACTGTTTTGATTTGGTAAATACCTCTTGTAATTATATCGAGATCATTGCTGTGTAAGGATTGTAATGAATATGTTTGTGTTTTTGATGTATTCATACATTATCCATGAATTTCATGAAATTCGGTCTCTGAACCAATGAATATTTCCTAGATTAATCAGTGTATTTAGTTTCTGCTTTTGCCTTTGATTGTGAGATGTGTTTCATTACAATTGCTGCCACAATCTATGGCAATCATTTGTGAGTTCCGGTTAATGCACATTCCAGAACAATTGTCTTTTAGATGGGTTTGATAGTTGATACTATCTTTCACAATGCCACCACTTTGCAGTAATTGCCATGATATCTACAACTTGTTTTTGCTCTAATTTTTAAGATTGTTTTTTATATACTTACTGATAGAGAAATTAAAGGTTGTGAATTATTGTTTTCATAATATTGTGGTCTTTATAGTCATATAAGACAAGATTATAGTCTTATAGATGCTTGTGAACTGAAATTTCACATTCTTTCTTACTTTTTGTCTGTGTTATGGTTTGCGGGGGTTGGTGTGGGTGTGAAAACATATTCTCTTTACCTTCGTTGAATAATTCTGATGTATGCTTTAAAGTTCTGATAGTTTTCGAGAAGCTGCTCAATTCATTGGCAGTTACAAACGGACTTGTATGAAATTATAGAAAGCTGTTCAAATAGTTGATAATTTATCCATAAATAGGCACACACACTTTGTATTCGAAGTTAACATGTTCTTGTTACATTTTTGAGTAATTCAAATAAGTGATGTATTCCTTTGATGGCTCTATTTTGTAACCATTAACTAATAATCCCATCATTATTGTATTGTAAGTAATTGAGTGGTTGAAAGATCAAATATATTTTATTGCATTAATCTTCAACCTGCTATTGGTTTCTCTAAGTTGCAATATAATGCATATCAGCCATCTAGCTTTTTCTGAGTCTTCAGTCAGCAAATTTTTCGTTCTGTTCTGGTATATTGTCACGGAGCCATTAATAGGCATGTGGCTGCTTTGCTATATAGCCCAGTTGATCTAAATTTTCAATTTTTTTTACAGGAAGGTTGCTGCTTTTGATGAAGATGGATTCACGTGTCATCACTGTCATGGAAGGATGAGAAACAGTACAATTTTGTCTTGAGCAAGCCTCAATTGAGTTAATTGAGCCTCTTTACATATGAATCGTAATGGAGCAATGCATGCTTTGGGAGATGAAATGCCAATTGTCAACTGATCAATAGCTGTAAATGTGTTGTTATGTGCACTTAAACAAACGGACAATAGGCATCTGCTTTGCTTTTATTCTTGGCATATGCTTTATGGATGCTGAGAATGCTTAATGATTTATGTTGTAAGAGCTTTGTGCCTTTGACATCGTCGTGGTCTACTTAGTTTCCTCTTGTGAATATTGTAGGTTATGTTATGCTTATGTGATGTACTTTCAAGGCCTAATCAATCAATGAATTGTGTATTTCGCTCGTATCTGAATTAATTGTCTTACTTTTCTGAACAAATTTGCCTGGTTCTTCAACCTCGTGTCTTTAACATACTGTGCTGCAACTTGTGCTTATGGTCTCAATACATTTTCGGGACTCAGCGCGTGCAATCTCTGTTGTAGTAGTGTTGTTTATGGCAGAGATTCCACGCCAATATTATGAATCTTGTGCGGGATTGGATAAACTTAGTCCTCGTCTATTGCACTTATCGGTTTATTTGTCAGTGATATATTGTGAATGTGCAGCAAATGGTCCCTAGTTAAATTGATAAGCTGGCTTTTCAGTTTGCAGGGGTATCACTCTACTGTAATCTTTATTTCTATTTGAGATGTGATTTTAGGTTTTTGACCATTGTAGTCCTCACATGGTGGATAGCATGTTAATGGTGAACAAGCTTGTAGTATTGTTATAGTTTCTATGCATATATACATCTGCTCAGATGGCATGTAGTGACTCTCTCATATAGAAAGTCATGAGATTGAGCTTCAGTGGAGGCGATCTTAACTCTTTGTGCTTGAACTGGTTGAGAAAGTATGTATAAACGGATACTACAATGTAACGTAATGTTGTAATGATATAGCTGTTTCCACTTTTCCAGTTCTATCTCTCCACCATAATATCAGTCACACAAAAAATCTTGTACACATGGAAATGCATTATATCATCCTCCATTATTGGACTGACTAACACAAAACCTTACACATGATGCACTCACATTTCATGTGAACACAAAACTTTATCAAGGGAGAGTGGGGCATCCATATCACAAGAACAGAACCTTATCACCAAACCTCAAAAGATATCATGAACATACATTATAGACCGAAGAATTGACACCACTAAAATTTTGGTTTCGAAGTTTTTCACCAAAAATATGTGGGAAACTCCCTATTTTCATTCCATGTCATTTACAAAACTAGTAAACTATATAGTAAAGATTTACAGTTCAAGAAAGGGGATGGGGATGAATAGGTGTTATGAGAGCTTACAAAGGTGGAAGACTAGCGAGCCATGGAAGAAGCTTGTCGTGGACAAGATCGGGCCGATCATCGTGAGGGCAATGCCCGACGCCTTCCAAAAGAAAGAGCTTCACATTTGGCAGCTGAGAAGGCAAGGATGAGAAGTACTTGCCAACAGGTCCATCAATCGGGGTAAAAGGATCGCGGTCACCCCAAAGGACTAGGACAGGCAACGCGAGTTGTGGCACCAGTTGCATGGGGTTAGGCCCGGGAGGACCTGTGACAATGGAAACGAAAGCATCAAGTGCTCCCTCGTCGTTGGCTGGTCCCCTGATGATCTCCACCAGTTCTTCATCAACCGAGTCTTTGTTCCCATACACTGACAGCAAGATGTTCTTAAGATTTTCGCTCTGTCTCACGCGATCAAAGAGAGCTGAAGCGATCGCCTTTTGTTGCAACAAGAAGTCAATCAACCATAGCAAAGGCAAAAGGAGTTTGATCCTCCAATCATCAACTATGGCCTTGTTGTTCATCCCTCCCGCACAGTTTAACAGAACAAGCCCTCGAATCAACGACTGCTGAGAATCCGCAGCAGCAATCACACAGGCAAGACTCCCAACAGAATTCCCTACTAGCACAGTTGGCATTTGGACTACTTCACTCAAGAAATCCAATATCAACATAGCCCATTTCTCCATGGAATATGCATACCCCGGTGGCTTATCTGACGCCCCAAAACCAAGAAGATCAATGGCATAAACTGTATAATCCTTCGCCAAGACAGCAATGTTCCTTCTCCAATGTCCAACAGAAGCACCAAACCCATGAACAAGAAGTATGGCAGGGCGAGAAGGGCTGCCATTGCTCGCTTGGCAAACCAAGTAATTAATGTTGTAACCATTCCATACCCAATTTCTGCACAACGCCTTAACTTCTGCTAACTGTAATGGGAGCAAATCCTCCTGATTTGCAACAATGGCTGCAGCAGATGAGGCAGTGCAGTTCACATTACTAACTGCTATACCCTTCGGCTTGCTTCCACAAATTTGAACACAATTGCTCAAACCAAAGCCTCCATTGCACTGAATTTGCAGTTGCAGTGAAGAAGCAGGTGATAATGAGGGCATGCAGTTAAAAGGAGTAGCATTTACTGCAACAACAACCATATTTTTCCCTTGAATTCTGCAGCTCTTAATCCAAAGTGATGAACTTATCAGATGAAAGGTGCCATTAATTATAGGTGCAGATATATAAGAATAAATTTAGACAGGGCAAGACCAACATGATAAAATACCCAAAAAAAAAAAAAAAAACAGTATAGCAAATGCCACTTTATCCCAAATCCAACATTTTACAGAGAATTATTCCCACATTTAAAAACAACCTTAAATAATGTGCAGGTTAGGTTTTCAGTTTGAACTAAACCAAGAAACAAAAAATTCATGGAAACGCATAATGGATGTGAGAAAGAAGAAGAAGGAATTTTAAGAAAGACTTTACAATATTGCTGCAAATTAAATGAAAGTTTAGGATAGTAAGCAGAAACCAAAGCGCTGCATAAACACAGTAAATGAAAAGAGAAGCAACCTGAGAAGAGAAGCTACACAGAGGAGATGAAGAAGATGATGATGATAAGAAACTATTTGCTGTGAAACCAAACACCATTAAAGCGTGTGTGGTTCTTGATGAAGTCAGTCAGTCTTTGCCTTCACAAATTGTGAGGTGCAGAGTTTCGTCACTTTTTTTGGAAAAATTACATTTTTGCCCTCCGGTTATACCTGACACATATTTATCCTTGAGTTATATGTATGTCCATTTTTAACCTCTAAGTTATGTTCAAAGTATGAGTTTCATCTTTGAATAAAGAAATTCGTCATTTTAGTAACATATTGGTGATATAAATAATCTTGAGAAACTAAAATCGTCACTCCACACATAATTTAAGAGTTAAAATGATCACGCATATGACTCAGAGAATCAAAGATAAGTATGTACCATAAGCATAACTGAAGGACCAAAAAATGTATTTTTTTTTTGCTGAAAATGAAAAATGTGCCCCTTAACTTTGAAAGTATAGCATGTTAGTTGTTTAACTCTAAACATATGTCATATATACAGACAACCTAGTCAAGTTGATCATGTTGCTAATTTAACTTTTTTCTTTTTTTTTTTAATTTGAGCTGATCAACAATGAATAATTTAAGCTAGTTTACCTCCTTAGATTACAAGACAAGATTTACTCAATGCATACATTTAGAATATGGATTACATATTTACCTCAGCCACTCAAATAAATGGTCAAATTGACCCCATAAATCGACCGGATTTACACTTCCAAAATCCGATTACAACTTAACACTTTTGCTCAAGTTTTCAAAATTTTGCTATTGTATGCTACCAGTTGTGATCTTGTCGGCAATATCATTGTTCTTGCTTTCGTTTCAAACCCTAAGACCTAAGGCCTGGAATCATATAATAATATAAAGTGGTAAAGTTGAATGGGTATAGATAGAGCAATTTGCAGTACACTAATGGCGGCAAAAAAGAGAATGTAATCGCCAAAAAAGAAGGAATTGTCTGTCTTGTGTATCTTTATTAAGTTTGGCCCTTTCTCAGGCCATGGCAGCTGTGGAAGGAGCTGTTTGCCTGTTTACTAATTTTAAAAAATTCAAAAAGTTTTAAATGGCCAAGCACCTTGTGCTCAAATGACATGTTGTGGCCTCCCTCAAATGAAAGGTCATGAGTTTGAGCCTCAGTGGAGGAAATATCGAAATTGACTCTTTGTTCTTCAACAGGTTGAGAAAAGTATAGATGAACAGATACTACAATGTAATAGGGTCAGTTGTATTAAAAAAAAAAAAGTTTTAAATGAAAAAAACATTTTTTTTTTGAAAACAAATGAAAAAAGCATTTAAGAAAACAAAAATTAATTTTTTTCTTTTAAATGAACACGTGTCAACATTTTTGTCCATTTAGAGGGTTTTTCTTTTTAAACTTAGGGAGTTTAATTGCCCTGTCCGGAGACTAATTTAACCATTTTTCTTCTTAAAAAAAAAAAAAAAAAAAAATAAAAAAAATTTTTTTTTTTTTTTTGCAATTTTTTTTTTTTTTTTTTAAAAAAAAAAAAAAAAAAAAATAAAAAAAATTTTTTTTTTTTTTTTGCAATTTTTTTTTTTTTTTTTTAAAAAAAAAAAAAAAAAAAAATAAAAAAAATTTTTTTTTTTTTTTTGCAATTTTTTTTTTTTTTTTTTAAAAAAAAAAAAAAAAAAAAATAAAAAAAATTTTTTTTTTTTTTTTGCAATTTTTTTTTTTTTTTTTTAAAAAAAAAAAAAAAAAAAAATAAAAAAAATTTTTTTTTTTTTTTTGCAATTTTTTTTTTTTTTTTTTAAAAAAAAAAAAAAAAAAAAATAAAAAAAATTTTTTTTTTTTTTTTGCAATTTTTTTTTTTTTTTTTTAAAAAAAAAAAAAAAAAAAAATAAAAAAAATTTTTTTTTTTTTTTTGCAATTTTTTTTTTTTTTTTTTAAAAAAAAAAAAAAAAAAAAATAAAAAAAATTTTTTTTTTTTTTTTGCAATTTTTTTTTTTTTTTTTTAAAAAAAAAAAAAAAAAAAAATAAAAAAAATTTTTTTTTTTTTTTTGCAATTTTTTTTTTTTTTTTTTAAAAAAAAAAAAAAAAAAAAATAAAAAAAATTTTTTTTTTTTTTTTGCAATTTTTTTTTTTTTTTTTTAAAAAAAAAAAAAAAAAAAAATAAAAAAAATTTTTTTTTTTTTTTTGCAATTTTTTTTTTTTTTTTTTAAAAAAAAAAAAAAAAAAAAATAAAAAAAATTTTTTTTTTTTTTTTGCAATTTTTTTTTTTTTTTTTTAAAAAAAAAAAAAAAAAAAAATAAAAAAAATTTTTTTTTTTTTTTTGCAATTTTTTTTTTTTTTTTTTAAAAAAAAAAAAAAAAAAAAATAAAAAAAATTTTTTTTTTTTTTTTGCAATTTTTTTTTTTTTTTTTTAAAAAAAAAAAAAAAAAAAAATAAAAAAAATTTTTTTTTTTTTTTTGCAATTTTTTTTTTTTTTTTTTAAAAAAAAAAAAAAAAAAAAATAAAAAAAATTTTTTTTTTTTTTTTGCAATTTTTTTTTTTTTTTTTTAAAAAAAAAAAAAAAAAAAAATAAAAAAAATTTTTTTTTTTTTTTTGCAATTTTTTTTTTTTTTTTTTAAAAAAAAAAAAAAAAAAAAATAAAAAAAATTTTTTTTTTTTTTTTGCAATTTTTTTTTTTTTTTTTTAAAAAAAAAAAAAAAAAAAAGAGTATACATGTTATTAATTTTTCTGCAGTTTTCTATTTTTTTTTTTAAAAAATCTCCTATAAGTAAATGTGGTATTAGTTTCGATTGGTCCACTAGTTCACAAATTAAAGGGCTTACCTTTTCACCAAAAAAAAAATGGCTTGCCTTCAACAATGTTTGTGTACACTTGCAGGAGCAGATTAGCAGAATGAATGTGGGGATTGAAAGGGGAACAAGAAAGAATATAATTTGAAGCAAAAACACATTATTTCATATCAAGAAAATACAACACAACTTGGCAGGCTAATACATGAATTGCTTGAAATCAACAAATCCAGAAATCAGAATAATGATTTAAGAAGCATAATAAGAAGTTGCAGGGAAGCTTGCTTCACTTGGCTACATTGATTCACCTTCAATCACCTGCATCCAAAATCACCGTTGTGAACACGCATACACCTCCACTCGTAAGGTAGATCATGTTGTGCATATAATATATATGAAATATATACGTGTACTCTCAGTATCAGTTTAAACTTTTGGTTGAGACATGACATATCCTTTAATTGATCATCACTAACCATTGCGACCACAAAAGGCCGATGAAAATGGATGCTAAGTTCTATTTCATAACATGCAAATCAAGATAATCATGTGTCATGAGTATGATAAATAGTAAGTATATAAGGTATTAGACCAAGAACAAACGCAACCTCATTCATTGCACTATAGCACTTGGTCTATGCAAAAACTTCACCACTAATGTAGATTCATTCTTAGAAGAAAACTGGCCTAACAACCTAAAAGAGCTTCTTCAATAGCAGCTTCAGACATAAGTGGCTATCCAAGAGCAACTCTAATTACATAGATACCTCAAATTAACAATTCACAGATTCAGATAAAGTATCCACACACAGAATGCAAATGCATCTAAAAACCGAGCAAATGAACAGTGAGGTAAAGTACAGGAACTATAGCAAATTCAGCAGAGCACAAGAGGGGTCTTCTACCCACCTGTTCTAATGAATTCTTAGGTTTAAGTATATGAAGAGTGAACTTCTCAATCTATCTAGAATTCTTAAACAGTACTTGACAAAGGTCCTCTATATTTTCCCCTCATGGAAACCCAGTATCGGGACAAAAACTAAATCGGGCATTGGGTGGGGTGGGCGCCGGTGAAGCAGCAATCATAATCGTATCATGATACTTCAAATTCTTAAACTAATGGTTCAAGAAGAATTCGGTATCTCAAAGATGTGCTTTGTGGCATTCATTTCCTACTTTATATTCTTGATAGAGAAAAAGTACAGATTTTTCAAGAAAAGAATCAATTTTCTTAGTTAAGTGGTCCTGGATTGAATCCTTGATAGTGCACATCACATTCTCCATGCACATATCTTGTGATTTAGAATTTCAATCTCTAATCTAATACTGAAAGAGAAGGCCTAAAGAAAATAACGCTACAAGTTTAATCATGTATGAAAAACATAATATCAGATTATCGAATCAGCCATTTGAGCAAGAAGATTTGCAGGATAAGTACTTTAGTAATTACAAGTTCATATCATCATCATCATATTTTAATCAACTACCTATGCTTTCATGCATTAATTTTCTATTCTAATATGTGGTACGAGGAAGTTCACATACCATACTTTTATCCTAAAGTTGTTAGCAAATGAAGTTGATAATCTACCAAACCTCAAGAAGTATGAATAAAATATGAAACCATACTCCATAGCCCTATCTACCAAACATGTACCACCAATCACAGTTTAGTCTGCACAAATTCATCAATCTCCAGGTACAAAAGCAGGTAATCTCTGGAACTAAGTAGAAATTAATACTGCTTTATACCTAATAGCCTCTATCCGTACTTAAGAATATTGCTCATTCCCAAATAATAGTTTCCAGTGCACAATAATGCACAGTAAAACTGTCAGATGTTAGTTGCTTACAATGGCTGACATTTTCTATGCCAAGGAGACAAAAGAATTGGGATCAAGAAAGGCTCTGAGATTAACCAACAACTCCCCACTGTTTCACCATTGGTAAAAACAGATTTGATCCAGAAACCAATACCTGGCAAGCCCACACACATGCTAGGAAGAAGGGAACCAAACAAGAAAATAAGCAAAAGGACAGACAGCTTACCCACCACCTTTCCCAGGTATCCATAAAGCCAACATTAATAGTACCAGATTTTAGTAATAAAATAGACAGCCAAATGGTCTTGCTTTTTGTATAACCCATAAATTAAAGACAGTTCCATAGATGTTCATGCCATCACATTGCCCAACACTATCCTAAAACTTGACTAAATCATGGTTTAGTTGCAAGTTAGTAAGGTGGTATGAAATTATGAATGTTAAAGCTTCTCTTGACAACATTAATGTTAATACTTAGTGTTATAATCTAAGATTCGGCTAATATCGCTCACCCACGAGCCAAACCACACAGAAAATGAATCCAATCAATTAACTAGTCTAACCAGCATTATAACCTAGACTCTTAACACTTAATGAAGAGATTGGAGATTTTACCTTGTTTGAAGATGAGGTGGAGATGAGCTCGGCGGCGCTTTTATGAGCTCAGGTTTTTCCTTTGCCGTTATGATCTGCGTGGTGGTCGCCATAGAAGAGCTGCAAACGGGCGTCGAATCCGAGGAAGTGGTGGTGGTTGTCGACTGGGGCAGTGGGAGCTGCGGCGGTGAAGAAACTCGCCGGCGTTAAGTCTACGGCCGGAAACCTCTGTAGATGAGGCAGAAGAGAAGGCGAGGAAGGAGAATTGGACTGAAGGGTCCCCCTAAAAGCAGTAAGGCCCGAATGAGACGAAGGAGACGAAATGCTGAAGTTTAGATTGTATTCGTTGTTGTGGTGGCGGTGGTCCGTGACGAAGGAGAAATTCTGCAGCTCCGAGTGGTGCTCGCCGGGAATAGTGAACAGCGGGGAAGAAACCGGCGGTGGAGGAGGAGGATGAGGTGGAAGATGTATAGGGTTTCCGAGATGAACGTGGGCCGGAAAATCCGGGGAAGACGGTTGGGCGGTTGAGCGGGTTAGTAATCCAGTAGTGGTGACGTAATCAAGGGAGAAGAAATTTGATTCTTCGTCTTTGCCGTTGTTGTTACCGCCGTTAGTTAACAGCTCCGTGAAGCTAGAGTTTTGGGAAATAAGGCTCCCGGGGGCGGGGGCGATATCGTCTTTGCTCTTCTCCTTCTCGGCGGCTCGCTCGCGGGCGCGTTCTCGAGCCAGGATGCGCGACTCGGACCGGGAAAGCGAGAGCCCCGCCGACGGCGCCGAGCCTTTGCTAGTATCCGACGGGCTACTTTGCTGAGCCGCCGGCTCCACTCCGGCTCCGCCGTTCGGCTTTCTCTCGTCGCTAAGCTGAAGCGTATCAGGGAACAAGTCATGTAAAGAAGGCAGCTCCTCGATGAACGGCGCCGCCGCCTTCAACAGCCACTCCACCGCCTTGCTCGGCTGGTCGTAGCCGAGCCGGTCCTGCAAATCGTAAAACTGCACCGCCGTGTTGACGGAGAGCCGCACACGGCGGTCCCTCAGCCCCTTCGAAGTCCACACCTTACTGTGCCTATCTTTCCCCCCCGAAGCTCGAGAAACCCGAACAATCCGCGACGACGGCCAGCCACAGAGCCGCCCAAGCCCCCCGCCGCCGCCATTACTACTCCTCTTGATCTCCCCATCTTCTCCTCCCCCATTTCCGATTCTTGGGTTTTCAACCTCCATGCCACTTTCATACCTCTCTCAAACACACCCCTCTTTCTTCCCCACCACCCAATTGGGCACACAGAAAGCTCAGAAACAATCAAGTTCGCAGCTTTGGGCACACAGAAAGCTCAGAATTGAAATTAGGGTTACGAGTGAGAGAAGAAGAGGGAAAAGAACTGAGAGGGTTGAAGGACTCACTGAGTCACTGTAGATGGTGGGGTTTCAGTGACATTTGCATTGATGATGATTACACACTATCTTAGCTTTTACAGCTGATATATATATATATATATCTATATATAGATATATACACGCACAGAGAGTAGCATATATCCCTATATACAGATACATACGTACAGATACTTTAAAAAAATAGATTTTTTTTAATTATAAAAGTTTTTACTTTCTTGCAAAATTGATATGATACATCACCTTCATAGCCGGTTAAGATGTCAGAAAAGAAGAGTGGTAAAAAGCAAGAAAGGCTGTCATTTTTCTCAGAACCCTTCTCTCAGTCAAAACCATAACCTGATGGTAAAAATCTCAGCTTCACCACAATTAACAAATAAAATTAAATTTAACAAAAAATCATATATGCGTATATAATTATATTGACAAACCTATATTACCTAGCCATCAAACCCTTTTTCTTATTTTTACGGCAAATATTACATGAGAGTGTGGGGGTAAGTTCATAGGCCGTAATTTTATATTATAAAGAGGTAAATTATCAGTCTAGATTGATATAGTTGATCTGCTCACAAACTTAAATTTATATCGATTAGTGAAGAAAACACTCCCACATGGATGATGGGAGTGGGTTCGAGGTTGAGACAGAGTTTGTATTCAAAAAAAAACTCGAAGTCAATATAAACTTCTATCCTAGCTTAGGTTGTCAACAGTTGAATGATTCACCATCTCAAATCAAGATGGAGTAACAAGAAAATCCCGTAATCACTATCCAATGAGGTAAATCACATGCCCATAACTGGCCAACTCAAATTAAGATTGAGTGGCGAGGGTGTGCATGGGATAAAACAGTGAAGGCTGCTCATAACTTAGGCCGCTCATAACGAACATATAACTTGTAATCTTATGGTTACCAAAGTAACATCTTGATTAATTTGGTTGAGATTAAGGTCCAGTAACATAATTAGCTTATTAGCTAATTTTGGTTTATTTGACAACTATTAGCTATTTGATTTGGTTAAATAGTCAATATAACTTATAAATGTTTGATTAATTAACTGTTTGTAACAGTTTATTGCTCCAAAATGCTTTTAACATTGAAAAAGTTGCTCGTTTTTTTCAAACAACTTTTTAAGATAATAATTTTATTTTATATGTAATCAGCTATCAATTAATTTATGAAACATCTTTTTACAATCAATTAATACTATAAGTTAGTCAAACTCACTAACCCAATTAACTAATAATTATTTACCGAACACCCTATATATTTAAATTCTTGGTAATTAACCTGCGGTTCTTGCATGGGTGAAAATGGTGGTAGTTTTAACCGGAGGAGATGAAAATGTTCAGAGAAAAAAAAAAACAAAAAAAGATGGAGTTGGAAGCTCGAAGAAAGCGTGGTGCCCAAAATTCCGGTAAAACTGCTTCGTCATTTACAACTTTACCAACTCCGAGAACTGTTTTGTTTCTTCCCATGTCTGAATTTTGAGGCGTGGGTCTTGCCCAAAAGGAGATTTTACTCCCTATTGCATCAACATTCAAACCCCAAATAATTTTTAATTCTAATAAATGTTATAATACTAGGAGAAAAAACCAAGTCATTATTGACTATTATAAATAGAAATGAGTGTTATTTTTGTAAATAGAGAAAGTACAATTATTAATTTGTCTTATTATTTGACATTGCTAAATTTTGGATCCAATGATGTTGGGGTAATTAAAGTACTCAATTGTTGAAAAAAAGTTAATTGGTTTAAGCTGGTTAAAAAGGCAATTGACAAAGATAGTTGATAATTCATTATGTTAAATTTTTTTATTACAGGTGGCAATAGTAATCTGTAAAAAATGTTAGTAAATTAGTTTTTTTTTTTGGTTACAATGTAGTTCTATTCATAGGGACACCAGATGCCACTAGACCACAAGGTCTTTGGCAGTAAATTAGTTATTTATTATTAATATGTGAAATGACACATTAGAATATGAATTTATTATTTTATTTTATTTATTTATTATTAACTTATTTTTAGTTTTTAAGTATAAACTTTAAAAATTATTATTATTATTACTACTATATACTACTACTGCCCACAACCATTGTTGCCATCAAAGGATGACTGCTCGAGAGGCCCAACTTCAAATCGCAGCCATGATCATCCTTATGAAGGTCATCACTATCTCATTATGTAGCAATTACAACAGTTTATTGGAGCTATGATTATTTTGGTTAATCATTGTTTCATTATCCAATAGCTAATGATCCTAAGATGTATAAACAATTGGGACAAAATAGATCACAAATTGTTATTCTTGTATCCGAAAGTCGCAAATTTGATTATTGTCAACATACTTTTTGTTAAATACACTCTTGGATACTATTTTTTTTTAATACTACTGACTCTATTACATTGTAGTATCTGTTCATATATACTTCCAATACCACATTCACTGAGACTCAACCTTATGACCTCCCATATGGGAGAGTCACTAATTATTATTTTACTTGTCATCAAAAAAATAAATTTATCAAATAGTGACAATTTGCATCTCCCGACGCTCTTAGGCCATCCCCATTAAGGGAGTTTTACACGTTTCTTTAAGTAGAAATAGTGAGGTGGATGAGAGATAAGTTGGGGAGAGAAGAAAATCACATCTCCTGCAAATATGGGGTTCTTTTAGACTTCTGAAAATCACCTAGGTGGGCGCGTAATTATATATTTTTTAAATTTTTTTATTTTTTTTTTCGTTTTTTTCCTCCACTCTCATTTTTTTTTTTTTTTTTTTCTAATCACACTTGCGAAATCTATTAAAAAATTCACCATTATTGAGGAAGGCCTTAGGTAGGAATTTTAGTGACTTAATTATTGGAAATATAATATATGTACAAAGAAAAATACAAATAAAATAGAAAGATGTATAAGTAGTGTAAGTGGGGACCACAATGGAGATTTAGCATTTTCCTAAATCTGCTGTACTCCCAAATTCACCAACCAAGGTACTACTACAAGGTACAATAATCCACATTTTTTTTAATGTTCACTCTATTCATCTTTCTCAAAAGCCTTTCAACATAGGATTCACGGAAACGAAAATATTAATTATATACAAAACGTGAAGAAAATAGTGATATATAAAATATATGTCTTTATTCGTATTTTTTTTTTAAGTATAGATAAATATTTTTCTAATTTATATTTTAAAAATATATTTTAAATTAAGAAATAATTATGAAAAGTCTTATAGAGTTCGACCGTAGGCTTATTTTGTTAATGTATGCCCGACCTATGATATACATAACAATTTTTGTTGTGGGTTTTTTTTTTCTTTTTCTTTTTTTGCCCGTTTGTATGTCCCAAGTATAATATATTAAATATACTCATATACTCACTATTTCAATTATCAAAAAAAAGGAAAAAAAAAAAACCATAAAGTTCTTAACATATATACATACGTACAGAAATTACTTATACGTAAAAAAAAGTAAAAAAAAAATATTTTTACTTTCTTGCAAGATTGATATGATGCGTCATCTTCATAGCCGGTTGAGATGTCAGAACTGAGAAGAGAAGAGAGTAAAAAGCAAGAAAGTCTGTACATTTTGCTCAGAATTCTTTTCTCAGTCAAAACCACAACCTGATGGCAAAAACCTCAACTTCACACGTTTCATGAAAGAAAACATTATTAGTTATTACAACACAGAATCTTGGGCATAATGGGGGTGTTTGGCAAACGGCTGACAACTTATAGCTGATAGCTGGTTGGTTTAGCTAGTAGTTGATGGCTGATTGTGTTAACTGGTTTGACCAGCTGGTTGTATTAGCTGGTTATAAAAAAACTGTTTGGTAAATTAGCTGTTTATTAGTAGCTGATTGAATGTAAAATGACATTTAAGGGTATTATTATTATTATTATTATTATTATTATTATTATTATAAAATAACAAACACACCACCCATTTAAAAGTAAATCCCATTGATTTCAAAGGATAAAATAGTCAATATACCTATTATTTCCAACCAGCTAATACATTCATTAGCTTTTCAATTTTCACCTTATTGGCCCAATGAGCCAAGGCCAATAAGCCATTTACCAAACACTTCAAAATAGCTTATTGGTTGGTCAAAAAGCTAAACTTGGTCAAATAAGCTAAAATTTGGCTTATAAGCCAATAACCAAACACCCCCAATATATACATAAATATTATGCCCATATGAGCAACTCAACTGGTCACAGTGGTGAAGTTTGGAAAAAGATATCAGGGATTGAGTTAACTGGTCTAGCCTCTGTGTTCAGTTGAGTTACCATGATTTACACCTTTTGAAAGAAGAAGAATCAATAACTTATTATAAGGTCTGTTATAAGATTATCTCATAAATCATTATTCGTAAGGCATGTCAATTTTTTAATAAGTATTACCCTTTATTTCATGATAATTACAATTTTCTCAAAAATAACTTTCTAACATCTAATATTACATTTTAATTTAAAAGTATTATTACAACTTTCATCAAAGGTATCACATTTTTCTCATAAATAATAACCAATTTATCCGTGGTTAGTATTATAATTTTCCTCATAAGTAATTGTACGTTCAGCCACTAATATTACATTTTGATTTAAAAGTGTTACATTTTTTGTCAAAAATATTACACTTTGTAATATAGTCAGCAGACAATTTATTTTTCATTAGTATTACATTTTTCAGCATAAGTATTACATTTATATCTTGACCCAACCCGCCTCATAGATAAAGATCAGTAAGATGATCTCACATAAATATGCACATGCAGTTTAACTATCAATTTAATTTATTTTTTTTTATAGAGAAAGAGGGCGTAAGCCCGGAGAGAACAAAGAAGCTACAAACTAAACAGTCCCCCGATCACAGGGAACCCACCGATGGAAGCTTGCCCCCATCTGGTCTTCACTAAGAATCTCTCGTAAATCAATCGGAGCCTCTGCAAACTGAAGTAGGCTAGAGGACGTACTTAGGGCATTTTTTGCAAGACAGTCGGCTAATCGATTCTGCTCCCGGTAGGCGTGTACGAACGAAATCCGCTCAAACCCCTGCGCTAAAGTACAGCAGCGCTTAATGATATTATGAACACTGCCATGGCGTGAAATGGCGCCCTGCAGCATCTGAACCACTCTTCGCGAATCGCACTCCACAATCAAACTCCTCGTTCCAATCCTCAGGGCCATTTGCATGCCTTGGAACACGCCCCAGGCTTCCGCCATTTCTGACGAACAGCATCCAATATGGTATTGAAAACCCATATCCCAATTCCCATTGTGATCCCGTATCACGCCACCACACCCAGCAGCCCCAGATGCAGCAGAGCGGCTCCCATCGACGTTTAGTTTCTTCCAGCCAAATGGAGGTTTCGTCCAAGAAAGGAGGATAGCAGCGCCTTGGTTTCGCACATGGGTCGAAGTTCGGCTTGCTGTGAAGGCCGCCGAAATCTCCGCCTCTTGCTTAGAAATCCACAGCAGTTTCTGGGCTAACGGGAGATTGCGACCATTAAAAACGGCATTGTTACACCACTTCCACATCCACCAGAGTCGAATGGCAAACCGGACTGGCCAGTCTTCGCTAGATCCAATGGAGGCATCGCCCCTGATGTTCAGCAGCAGCCAGGTATCCCAATCGAAACAATCAAGGGCATCTAGCACCTGAGGTTGTAAAACCGCACTCCAAATAGCCTTCGCTGCATGACAACGACGAAACAAATGATCCCGATCCTCCTGTTGGCCTGCACAAAGATAACAGAAAGTATTAGACGTAAGATGTCGTCGGCCACGTTCGACGTTGGTCAGTACTCGATCATGCATAAGCAGCCAAAGAAAAAAACAGATCCGATGAGGCAGTTTGAGCTCCCAAATCCTCAACCAATCCGTTGTAGCCTCTAACTGAGCCGGAGGAAGAATAGCAGCGTAAGCAGACGCCATCGAGAAATTTCCATCACGTTCGAGATGCCACCCGACACTGTCACTCTCTAGATCATCTGTTATCAAAATATGGGAAGCCAAAGTTTGCAAGATAGTCGAAGGCAGAAGACTCTGTAAGCATTCCCACTTCCATCCTCGACCATCCTCCCAATATTCATCAACAGTAGCATAAAGCTCCGGTAGACTTAGAGGAGTACAAAGAAGCTGGTAAAGCGGATACGGTACAATCCATTTATCCATCCAAAAACGAGTGTCCTTCCCGTTTCTGACATTCCTGACCAAACCAGCTTCAAGAAACGGAGTGGCCGCAAGAATACCTCTCCAAACATTTGACGGGTTCGCCGACCGACCATTTTTATATTTGCAACTTAAGGTTCGGGCCCAAAAAGTATCTTTTTCCAACTGGAGCCGCCACCCCAGCTTAACCATGTAAGCCATATTCAATTCCTGCAGTTTACAAATACCAAGGCCACCCGATTCTTTAGGACTAGCAACTGTATTCCAAGCAACCATATGCAAACGACCATTCCAAGTACCATGGTCATCATTGCCCCATATAAAACGGCGCATAGCTCGTTCAATACTCTGGTAGACTCCTTTGGGCAAAATCGTCGTTTGCATAGTGTACGAGGGAATAGCATTTAGCACAGCTTTCGCAAGAGTCACACGACCTGCCATAGATAGGGTCTTCGCTCTCCACCCCTCCAGGCGATTATTAATTCTATCAAGCAAAGCAGCGTATGACCGACATGTAACACGCCCGTGAATAGAGGGCACCCCTAGATACTTGCCCAAATCATTCGTCGTTTCTAGATTGAGTTGGCGCGAAATTTGTGCAGCAATACCGGAATCCGTATTCTTTGAGAAGAAAATCTATGATTTTTCATAACTGATCCTTTGCCCGGAGGCAGCGCAGAATCGCGACAGACAGTCTTGGATAACGGCGATCTGATCAATAGAAGCTTCAGCAAACAAAACCATATCATCCGCGAAGCAAAGATGTGAAAGTATGGGGCACCCGGGTGCTAATTGAACTCCTTTCCAATCCCCCGAATTGACCCGAAGAGTAATTATCTGACAGAGCTTCTCCAAACCCAAAACAAAAATAGCCGGTGACATCGGATCACCTTGACGGAGGCCCCGTTCTGGGTGGAATTGAGATAAACGGTTACCGTTCCAGTTTACGGATAGGCGTGCAGTCCTAATACAACACATAATCACCTTCACCCACATCGAGCTAAACCCAATTTCCTTTAGGATAGTATCAACAAATTGCCACGAAAGGCGATCATAAGCCTTTTCGAAGTCAAGTTTGATTGCCATAATGCCGGTGGAACCTCTCTTCGTCCGCATGGTGTGCATCACCTCTTGATATACCAGTATGTTATCAGAAATCTATCGACCCAGAACAAACGAACTTTGAAAGGGGCCTACCAACGTTGGTAAAATGCGTTTCAAACGATTCGTGATTGTCTTCGTGATCACCTTATAACTCACATTGCACAAACTAATAGGGCGAAACTGCCGAATAGTTTTCGGGGTACCAACCTTAGGAATAAGTGCAAGTAAGGTATCATTTAAACCATCTGGCAAACAACCTGTCACAATCGAATTCTTAACTAAGTCAAACAAATTGTCACCTATAACGTCCCACATTTGTTGGTAAAAAGCGGCATGGAAACCGTCAGGTCCCGGAGCTTTAAACGGTGACATATCAAAGAGAGCATTGCAAACCTCTTCCTTGGAGATATCCTGGTTAAACACCCTCCATTCATCTTGGGAGAGAACTGGAAACACACCCTCCAAACTAGTATCCCTTTGCTCCGCCGAATAGTCTGAAAACAGAGTGACATAAAAGGTCTGAACATGTGCTTTGAGAAGATCATCATCCGTAATCCACTCACCATCCACATCCCGTAGACTTGAAATAGTATTTCTGGATTTTCGAATAGTAGTAGCAATGTGGTAGTATTTCGTGTTCCGGTCCCCGAAAACAATCCAGTCTTCGCGAGACCGCTGGTACCATAGGAGTTCTTCTTGATAGAGAATCTCCTGATACTCCGCAGAAAGTTTTTTTTCCAACTTTTCTAAGCCGCCATGGCAGTTGTGAGCAATCTAACGCTGCACCCCATTTAGACGCGCAAGAACAACTTTCTTGCGGTGAACAATATTACCAAACACGTGTTTGTTCCAATCCAAAAGAGCATCTGTGATGACCGAAATATTATCCGTAAACCCCGAGCTCGGACGCCAGGCGTTGTGTATGACATCCTTCAAACACTGGTCGGTGAGCCAGGCAGCTTGGAAACGAAAAGGAGCCCTGTTGTAGCGTACATCCCTTGCCTAAATCCGAATAAGGATAGGGGCGTGGTCCGACGAAATCCGAGGTAGGTGCGTAACTGTAGCCTCAGAAAACGATGTCTCCAAGCAACATTACAAAGAGCCCGGTCGAGCCTCGCCCCTTTAGTAAAACCTGACTGGTCACTCCGAACCCATGTCAGCTTCGGACCATGAAATCCCATATCAATGAAACCTTCAGAATTGATCCAATCCGCAAAATCTGAGCTCCGCTGTAACGAGAAAGCAGAATAATTAGAGGTTTCATTTTGGTTAACAACAGAATTAAAATCTCCAGCAATCAGCATAAGACCCGAGAGACCCCGCTTGGTCATCTGAAGTTCACTCCATAGACGTCGACGGAGGTGATGGGTAGGACTACCATAGACTACTGTAAAAAACCAGTAATCATGAGGATCCACACCGACCTGCAAAACTACAAACTGAGGATGAGTAAAATGAACAACAACTTGAGTAGCAGCATGCCAAAAAATCCAAATACCCTCGCTAAAACCCACCGCCTCGACCCGAACCCAATCCGAAAAACCAGTCTCGTGCAAATAGCATTCGCGTGAGACCCGGAAACCTTAGGTTCAACAAGGCCAAGGATAGCGGGTTTATGGGTCTGAACAAGAGTTTTAAGGACGCGGTGGAAAACCTTACCACCCGCGCCTTGACAGTTCCAAACAACAAACTTCATAAAAACAGGAAGACAAGGGGAGGAAAACCAAAACAGAAACAAAAAAGAAAACACAAAGCAAACAGCTCAAACAGGGGCAGAAGACCCATCTGCCTTCTCCGCAGTAGCCTCGTGATTATCCTCTATGTCCATGACCACATCTCCCTCAAAGTCAAAACCGTCCGGCGGATCCCCGTGGTGTTCGGGAGGAGGGCAGGCACTGGTGCTCATATCAGCGTGTAAACGTTCCCCAGTGCAAACCCTTGTGGATTCAATCATGTTACCTCCTTGCTCACCCCAGACTACCACGTGCTCATCCTCCTCGGCAGCTCGCCGTGAACAAGAACCTCTAAGCATATTACCTCCAGATGGAACCTGTTCTCCGGCCGATACCTAGGCAGCAAGGACGTCGTTCGTAATCTGTTTCTCATTTGCAATAACATTCGCACGGCGCGGTCTCCCACCCATAGAAGGCTACTTCGTTGTAGGACTCGGATCTTTCGCTAAGTTCTCCGGAGATTTACCATTCTGATCAGAGGGCGATTGTCCATTATTCAGAGCCAAGTCCTGGTCATAACCAGATAGTTCGGCATCAAGTAACGCATACTTGGAGCCCGAAGCTCTCTGTGCAACCGCATTAGTAGCCGACTTGTCACGATTACCCGCTCTGTCCCCCTGCCGTCCCTGCCCGGCCGGTCGTCCCACCTGCCCACGGTCCTTACGCGTGACGATCATCTAAGAGCCATAAGGAGCAGCACAATGCATAGACTTATTCATAATCGACGCACTGCCACCATTCGAAATAGCACGACCGGCGCCCTGTTCTGCAGCCGGTTCTGATGGAGAGTCCACAACCACATTTGCAACGTAAGGAACCTCAGAGCAAGCCTCCCTCCTATGCCCGTATCGCCCACACGAGAAACAAACAAGGTGCATACCTTCGTATGCCACCTGCCACACTTTTTCCTCCAAAGTAAAACGAGAGATCAGGGGCTTAGTCAGATCGATTTCAACGCACACTCGAGCAAACTTTCCTCGCGAGACTAGGCTTGTAGTATGATCAACCCGAACCGTTCTACCAAGCTTATTCCCAATCCGCCGCAAAGTAAGAAGATTATAATATTCCACCGGTAGGTTAGGAAATCGAACCCATACAAGGACCTTTTCAGTCGTATCCGTCAAAGGATCAAAATTTAGCACCCACTGTTTGACGATCAAATAGTGATCGAGGACCATCCATGGACCCTCAAACATGGCGAATTCAAGATCCTCGACCGAGCCGAATTTGACTAAAAAATAGTCGTTCTCAAGGGCAATCAGCTCCATTCTGCACTTAGGCTTCCACATTGCGCTCAAACGTCGTGACAAGTAGGCATAACCCACCCTCCGGCCCATTACCTTGATGATGAGAGACTTCCGCCACGGCTCCCGTATCCGTTCCTTCTCTTGGTCTGTCAACCGAATCGTAGGGCAAGTAGGATCATCATCCACCTCCCTAGGATCAGTCTCATCATCCCCAGCCAGAAGCTTGTTCTCATTGTCATTAGCAATAAGAAAAGGGGCAGTATCTGATCCATTGCCTACGACAGAGTCCAGATAGGATCGATTCGGCCGAGGATTTTCGCCCACAGGAGGGATCTGGTCCGGCACCCCCGTCGTTACCTCATCAGTCACAGGAAGATTGTCCCCTGATTCCTTACGCGCCGATTGATCAAGCATTCCAGATGGAGTTTCCGGGATCACGTCAACAGCGGATAATGGCTTGGAATCAGCATCCATCGCCACATCCGCCATCGTAGTCTCCATCGCACTATCCGTCAAAGCATTCGCTGGGTCCCCGTCAGTCGGATCCAGCGGCGATTCCATAACAGTATCTATTGCCTTGAGACCCGGATTGCCAATAGTCACCTTCGATTTCTTCGTACTACGTTCCAAGAGATCTTGATCTTCAGCGGAACGTTGAGAGGAGAGGATTTTCCCGTTATCAGTCATCGTTTTTATATCAATTTAATTTTTTAGTTACAATGAAATGCAACACTTTGAAATGAGCATTGAATAAAACATTATTTTCATATCAAAAAGTCATAAATATGATTCTTGCCAACATCATATCAATTAAGTCTCTCACATAGAATTTTATTAGTGTGATATATGAATGCAACAAAATTATCGTGCACCATACTGTAACGTAACAATAGTTGATAGAGGTTAGTAATATGGGTAGGGGGCCAGGCTAGCTAGAGACGACGTGAAAGGCAACGACAATTAGAATAATAGGGAACGTCTGCAGGTTGTTAAAACTATATTTTTGTGATGTGCTCGTGTGACTTGCCCTCTCTAAAAACAAAATAGCTGGTTGAAAAAAAAAATAAAAAATAGCTAATGTAAAATTCGAAATTACAAATTCAGCCAACCATGGTACTGCTACAATGTAAAATTCGACATGTTTACTCTAAAGGCGTACCTAGTTCTGTACAAATTAGGTTTAGGTTTCCTAATTCTTAAGATTGAAAATGATACATTTGGTCGGTTGCATATATTCTATTTGCTATGTACCTAATTCTATCTTTATTACGGAGTACTATTTTGTAACTTGCGATCATTTACCTTTCTTGAGCCATTTTTGTAGTTTCAAAGTTGTTACATCTTTGTGTCTTATTTTATTCGGTCGTGAACTTAGTTTGTTAAGATATATTCGAACTATAAATCTATAATATACATAACATTTTTTGTTGTGGGCAAAAACTTATGTGAGGTCATCATACAGATCATTGTTCGTGAGACGGGTCGAGTCAAGATGAAAATATAATATTTATATTGAAAAATATAATACTAATCAGGGATAAAGTATTTGTTACTTATAAAGGAAATTATAATATTTTTATATTTTGATTTAATAGTGTTGTATTTTTCTTCAGAAATATTACATTTTCCCTTATAAGTAACAAACATTGTATTCTCAATTAGTATTATATTTTTCAGTATAAGTATTTGATGCATGGATCTCAACTCTGCTATCTGGTTGTTATATCCTACTTAAAAATAATTGGTGATAAATAAGTGGACATTAACCACATCCCTCTGATCCATGGTAAGTCATAGCGCAACTTCTCGAATCGGCGCCCGTGACCTCGGCTATAATACCAATTGATGAATCACTATGTTTACTTCCTAGTAAGTCACCCATCTTGTGGATGCTGTAAGTCAAGCACACTTAATCACAAAATTCTTTGGCTATCTGGTTGTCATATCTTACTTAAAACCAATTGGTAATAAGTGAGCATTTATCATTTAATCATATTCCTCCAAAGTAAGCAACGACACCACGTCTCAAATCAAGCAGGGATTGAACTCAGCCGACGCCCAACAGTGTTACATTTCCATCTTAACTCAACACGTCTCAATAAGGATATATAAGGCCGTTTACGTGAGACGGTCTCATAGGAGAGTCACTCTTTTGTTGTGGTTTTTTTTGGTTGATTTGTATGCCTCGAGAAAATATACTCATATACATAACATTTTTTGTCATTAATATATTATCCTTTCTGATTAAAAAAATGTGAATGGCATGGATTTCTTTTAGTATTATGAGGCTATCAGCTAGGTTTACATGCATGTTGTTTATCGAGTAATTGACATATTTTAATTGATTTACATCATTTTATGTTCGAATTTCAGTGGGAATAGTGTCAGTAGTACTAAAAAAAATTAATTGATTTACACCATTATGTTCAAATTTCAGTAGGAATAAAAAAATTAATTGATTTACACCATTATGTTCGAATTTCAGTGGGAATAGTGTCAGTAGTACTAAAAAAAAAATTATAACTAGAAGAACCTACTGAAGCATAAAAAGTCAACAATTGACTCTACTAAGGCTCGAACCCACTCCCATCATCTATGTAGGAGCGTAAACCGGAACACCGGGTGACCACAAGGTCTTTAGTCAATTATATGTGAATTATGATCGAGAAGTAGACAAAGAAATATAATATTCTTGTTTATATTCTTTTTTTTAGTACTACTGACTCGATTACAATGTAGTATCTGTTCATAACTACTTTCTCGACTTACTGAAGCACAAAGAGTCAGCATCGCCCCACTAAGGCTCGAATCCACCCTTTCTATATGGGGTGCAACCGGATGCCACTAGATCACAAGGTCATTGTGAAATTGTTCTTGCAACTCTTAAACGTTTGAAGTGTGAAATTAGAGTTAGTTTAACGCTCCTCTAGTACGTTAGGAGCCAAAAACCTGCTTGAAAGGTCTCTTATCCGTTATAAACGTATCTAGCTAGGGTCGTAACAGGCAGATGCTGCAAGAAATGCTACGCGCAGGCCATAGCTCTGGCTGCCATTGACGCTACTGTCTTCGTCATCTTCTGTTTGAGATAACACATATCTGCCTGTGTTTCAATGAAGTTTGATTCACCAAAACTGTACTAATTTAAATGCATGTTTGATTCACCATAACACATTTGGCTTGCTTAACCAGATGTATGTATACAAAAAATCATGACGATAACAACATGCCACCTTAAAAATTGATAAGCATTTAAATTAGTACAATTTTGGTGAATGATATTAATTTGGTTTTTGGATACCAAAAATATCACTCCTAAATTTATGTATAACATACACATATAATAATAGAGTTAATTAGTCTCTTGTCTTTGGTGGTAATTTCAAATTTAGTCACATACTATATTTTTGCCATATAATGTGTAAAGTTAATCAAGAAGCTCAAAGATACAATAATGTGTTGCAATTTTTTTATTTTTTTTAAAAAAAAATTGATAGCTAATGACCAAATGTAAGTAAGCTTGGCAGGTCCTAATGTATGTCCTATATTCGAGTACCAAAAATAGAAAAAAACTTTTACTTTGTTGACCCAATTTTTGAGCAAGTTAGGGCAAGGAGAAGGTGATGGTCCAAACATGTAAGCAGATATACAAGGAACAGTACAGTTGGCTTAAAATAATTGTGTTATTGGCCATTTATAAGCAGTAGGTTCATGCATTGCATGCTAATCAGCCAACCCCTCCAACTAATAAGATATAGAGAACAAGGCTTACATGAGTTTTGTCATTTTTGTGATTGCTCTATTTAACTTAAAGCTTCAATTCAGTTCCCCCACCCCCCAAACACCGGTAAATAATACTGTACAACGAATCAGATTCTGCCTATGTGGATCTTGGTTCAAAATAATATTAGATTATATGTCTGTATTTAACATAATATGTGTCTATAAATAAATTGAAATCACATAATATATATGTTAAACTACTGACACATAATATGTTAATGTAATTAACATATTATTTGCATGTAGTTAACTTATTATATATGTTTTTGTACCTAACAAATTATGTGTCTTTAATTTATTCACAAAATTAAAAATATCAAGAGGAAACATGAAATCGTAATTTTGTGAAAATGAGGGAATTGTAATTCCCTCCAACCAATCAAAAGAATTTGTTTGCCTTCAATTATTTTTAGTCTTTGGCATGCCAGTTGTCTATTTGGGTTAGTGAGATTAGTTTTTTTTTTTTTTTTTTTTTTCCTTTCTTTCTTTACATTTAAACCCTTAGTAATTTATTCAATTATTTGAATTTTGAAGCCCAAATACAACATTCAAAGGGCCTCAAGCCTTGTTATTATTATACCACTAATTTTTTTTTACACTATCCATTTATGGTAGGCCCAGTCCATTAAAAATATCATTTGTGTGGGTGGTGGCGGATGGCTGGACAAGAGAAACGCAAAACGAGTCAACGGTGGAGGACGTGGAAATTATATGGGAAGGGGAGAGGATGTTGGGGGTGGAGCCAACCAATGGATGGGCAATGGCCATCTGGTAAGCGATGGGAACCGTGGTGGCACCAACAGCATCAACGGGCGACTAGCCGACCGGTAAGGCGCTGCTAGATTGCTGGCTCTTTTGGATGGCTGGGGGATGGTGTTTCGGTTGATGTTCTAAGATGCCATGGTCATTTGTAAAAAATAAGAAATATGATTAATTGAGTAACTTGGGATTACAATAAAGAACCTAATAATTCTGACGAGGAATATGAGAGTTACGAGTAAGATTTAAAAGTTTGGAACGGTGAATTTGGGTGGGATAAAGGGTCATTATAGTGAAATTTGAGGGTAGTTAGGAATCTTATTGATTGGGGAAAGACTGGGAGAATTTGTAATAAACAATAATCTACAATCTTTTTTAATAATTTTTAAAATTCAAATTACTAGCTTGAGGTCGTGGGTTCGAAAAGATAACTTGTGATGAGGCCCATGTCATAGCCTAAGGTAGATGGGGTGGCTTGGAATTCAGGCCATAAAGTTTAGGGTCATTTAAGTAAGTGAAATGTTATTTTTAGTGATGGTGGTGTGTGAAATTGTATCGTCACACCATATATCGTCTCAAGACAAAAAAGATATCAAATAAAGAGTTGAGTAAACACAAAATATGTTAAGTTTATTGAGCTAGTTCTAACAATTTAGTCAAGCAATGTCCTAAGAACAATCAAGTAACAAGGAAGAATAGAAGCAATAAGCAAATATATATATATATATATATATATATATATATATATATATATATATATATATATATTAAAAAAGGTGTTTGGAGTATGGCAACCTTGCATACATACTATGTGGTGTCTTGTGATAAGGACTCATGTAATGACTTAACAAGCATCAATGAAGTGCAACAAATATACCAATGCCATTCTCATGACCATTAGCATTGAATCATTTGAAGCATTTTATAAAACACATAACATACAATTCTTCTTCCAATTTCCTATTATCAAATAAAACTTGAAATTGTGAGAATAACACACCTCCAATGCTCTCATCAAGTATAATACACAAGAGATTAAACAAAGCACTAACACACAACAAGAACCTATCTAATTCAATACACTCATTTTATGCAATTGAATCCATATAGGCATTTCTACTATACTAATAAGAGCCAAAGAGAGTTAGGCCTAAAATGGGTAGAAAAAATGGCGGTAATCAAATGGATGGTTCAGATGAATTATTTAATCAAATAGATGGCTAAGATAATTCAGATTAATATTATTCATAGAGATTACCTGATTTAACCTTACTTTTATGATTTTCCGTTAAGTTTTCCGTTAAATATTCTCTTCTCTGTTAATATTCCGTTAACTTTTAACTTACCCATTAATTTCTATAAGAAAGGTCTTAGGTTCGAACCTCATCTCAATCAAATTTGACATAATTAATAAGTTTTTCACTTTATTTTACTCTTATTAAATTAAATAAATTAGTAGCTACAACAATAAATGATACATATGTATTTCTTTAATTTAGAATTATGTGTCTACAATACCTTTATTTGAAAAAAAATTATTCATTATCAAAAAATTAAATTAAATAAGAGAAATAATTTCATTAGTTATATTGTCTTTATTTTCTCTCATGCAAAGATTCTTTACATTCAAATTTATCAATTGATATTCATTACACTGTCCATTATCTTATTTTTACAATATCTTGTAATTAAATATCAAAGTTAGTACAAAATAATGTTATATATTTATTTACCAAGTATTTTATTAATACTATGAAAAAAATTTAAAATAATTTGAAGCTAATTATATTAACTACTTGGGGATTGGTTGACAAAGAAAGTACTCAAATAATAATCCAACAAATTGAAGTGGAATCACTCTATTTTACTCTTATTGAATTAAATAAATTAGTAGTTACACCAAAAAATGAGACATATGTATTTCTTTAATATCATGAAAAAAATAAAAAAGAATAGTTTGAAACCAATCATATTAACTACTTGGGGATTTGTTTACAATGAAAATACTCAAATAACCCATTACCTAGCAAATTGAAGCGAGAAACTACCTTTTAATATCTTTGGAATACATAATATTTTAAATTTTCAAATTTTTATTAATTTTATTTAATCTTTTTTCTTAAACTAGGGATTTCTTTATCCACAATAACTCATTCAACAATAATGGTTGAACCAAATGAACTCCAAGCAGAACACCTAAAGGAAAGTCCATAGCTCCTATATCATAATCTCATTGCATGACATTGTCATCTATGCTACCAACAATAACCGAATTGCAAATAACACACTACCAACAAAAAGGAAGAGAACAAATAGCAAAGATGAAGACAATGACAATGTTACTCAAAAGAGAATTAAGAACACTTAGAAAAATTCAAATTAAAAGTAGTATTTATTTAGACTATCATTTTTAGACCAAATATTTAGACTATTGATTTTACAAGGTTGCAAACATTTATTTTAGTAATAATTATAATGAATTTTCTATATTATCTTGGATTCATATACTTTAAGTCAGATATTTAAATAAAAAAATTCGGCATTCAATTACCTATGTATAAACTTCTCATATATAATCTTACATTGTTCAAAAAATATATATATATAATCTTACATTGATATACTTTTAAATATTATTTAAATGTAAACATTGGGCATTAACCCATTCGCGTAATGCGCGTATAAAACTAGTATAACAAGATAAAGCTCAATAAAAATTCAAATAGAAAATCTAGCGATTCGTGATTTGACTTGCAAAGTAAAAGCAGAATGAAATTGCATGCACTGAAAACACAAATAAAATTGAAGGAACTAAAATGTAGGTAATGAAAACTTATAATATAGATTGAAGATACAAACTTGAATTGAATTGCAATCTTGAATTAAAATATAATCTAACTTAATCTAATCATATTATAAATGAAGAGAAACTAGAGTGAAGTTAGAGAGTGAAAATATTAAAAGTCCCCATTAAAAAAGCTGTCAATCCCCTTTTATATCAGCTGGAGTCACACTTCATTGCATAATATTAGGATGCTCACAATCGACCTCACAATCATGATGATTTTACTATGTGCAATAATTTGGGTTTCTAACCCATTTTTTTATCACATTGTATATAAAAATCCCCGCCTAGGCGCTAGGCGCTTCTAGACCGAGGCGAATTGCTCCCTAGGCGTCTGCCTAGCGCCTAACTCAGCCGACTGGGCCGAGTTGGCGGCCGAGTTAACTCACCCAACTCGGCAGAGTTAGCCGAGTTAACTCGAGCGATTAGGCCTTGTTAATTTTATTATTATATTTATATATATTTAAATTTATTTATTTATATAAGTAAGAGAAGTAAGAGATATATATATAATATATATATATATATATATAATAAAATATATGACATACACCCACACACATAAATTAATTTATTGTTTTTATAGGTCGCCGCCTAGAACCGCCGCCTAATTACCGCCTAGGCGCCGTCCAGACCGCTTAGGCGCTAGGCGCTAGTCTACCGCCCGACTAGCGCCTAGCGCCTACTGCAACCATGTATATGCCTGAATTAAACATTGTGATCTTCATAGAAGTTGTAGCTCTTTCAATTATCTTTCCTTTGAATTATTTGATTTGGACATTTTTACGATGAGATATAATTACCATAACGAGATATTGCTTGATAGATGAAAATAAAGTTTGCCACGATGACAGTCATGGTCGTGAGTGTCAACGTGAGACTTGATTTTCACTCTAAAATTCACTTTTTTTTTTTTCGGTATTTTCTTTGCTCCTTTGAGTCCCTGTACCATGTCATGGTACTTCCCACTCGCTCCTTTTTCACTTTATTAATTTATCACGGCTCTCAAAACACACTATTATGCCAACAAGCTTTAAAACACATCAAATTGAGCTTTTACATGCTTGTAAAAACATAATAAGTGTGAATGAAGGTTATACCCTTCGTTTATGTCCATTTTTTCCATTAAGTTTTTTTGTACATTATGCTATAAAAGTTGTACTTTACAATATATTAGACAAACGTACCCCTACCGTTATAACTTCCGTTATTTTTTCCACTATTGTTATCATTGACATGCATCCACTATATATTTTCTTATTTTCTTCAATAATAATAATAATATATACACATTATATATTAGAGTTATATGTTAGTTATTTTCTAAAATATAAATATAAAATTTATAAAAATATTTTACATTATTATTATTCTTTACAATAATTTAAATATCTAAAATTTAAATAAATTTAAAATTTTAATATAAAATATTAATATTGGGCATCTATTTTTTGCGCATTGCGCATAAGAAAAACTAGTTTATAATATATGCCTCAAAATCACATTAATGACACAAATGAATCATAGAAACACATAGTTAGCTTCCAATTAACACAGCACTATATGATTTTGATTCAAATATATGTATATAAAAGTAGTAAGAATTTGTATTAATCAATTAACCTAATTGTATCGATTTAATTGAATCAAATTGAGGAGTTATTGTGTTCAATTACAACGTTGTAAAATTTAAGAGTAATTATTTTTTCATTAGAGCTCAAATGCCTTTTATTTTATTTTATTATTATTGTAGGCTTGGAGAAATTGATATTCTTTTAAAGAAAAAACTTAATTTATTAAATCATCAGCAATGTAGTCAACAAGAAAGGGGGAGAGATATCAAAACACTCCCCGCAACCTGACACATAATTAACCTCTCTAGCAACAACATGAGCGGCACAATTCGCAGATGGCTTAGCGAAACAGAATTTGACATCATTAATTATAGATGCCAACTCTTTAACTCATCCACTAATAAACCGAAAACAGAATAAAAAGAATTACAAGACAAAGCATTAAACAAAAGTTGAGAGTCTATTTCCACATCAACATTGCCCATATCGGAATCCTTAAGTCAACTGAGAGTTTCTCACATGCTTAAAGCTTCAGCTTCTTTGACATCGAATACCCCGCTCTTTCGCAAGAAACCTCCCATCATCACGAAGCACCTATCCTAGCTAGCCCCATAACATTATTACCAATATCAATAGAGGCATCTGTGTTTAGCTTCAGACGCCCACTTAGCGGCCTACACCACTTGTCCACACGGCGATGATTATGCCCAGCATGTACTGAATCATTTGTAGCATGTATTGATATTTTTTAATACATTAGATTTCAATTTACGGTAAATTAATCATAAGTTTTCAAAATTTATGTCAAAGAGACGTTAGCGGAAGTAAATTGTTAGTCGTCCCGTTAGTCCCTCCTATTGTCTTACTAGTTTTATACGCGCATTTCGCGAATGAGTTAATGTCCAATGTTTATATTTAAATAAATATTTAAAAGTATATCAATGCAATATTATATAGGAGAAGTTTATACATGAGTAATTGAATGTCGAATTTTTTTATTTAAATATCTAACTTAAAGTATATAAATCCAAGATAATATAGAAAATTCATTATAATTATTACTAAAATAAATGTTTGCAACCTTGTAAAATCGATAGTCTAAATATTTGGTCTAAAAATGATAGTCTAAATAAATACTACTTTTAATTTGAATTTTTCTAAGTGTTCTTAATTTTTTTTTGAGTAACATTGTCATTGTCTTCATCTTTACTATTTGTTCTCTTCCTTTTTGTTGGTAGTGTGTTATTTGCAATTCGGTTATTGTTGGTAGCATAGATGACAATGTCATGCAATGAGATTATGATATAGGAGTTATGGACTTTCATTTAGGTGTTCTGCTTGGGGTTCATTTGGTTCAATCATTATTGTTGAATGAGTTATTGTGGATAAAGAAATCCATAGTTTAAAAAAAAGATAAAATAAATTAATAAAAATTTGAAAATTTAAAATATTATGTATTCTAAAGATATTAAAAGGTAGTTTCTCGCTCCAATTTGTTGGGTAATGGGCTATTTGAGTATTTTCATTGTCAACAAATCCCCCAAGTAGTTAATATGATTGGTTTCAAACTATTCTTTTTTTAATTTTTTTCATGGTATTAAAGAAATACATATGTATCATTTTTTGGTGTAACTACTAATTTATTTAATTCAATAAGAGTAAAATAGAGTGATTCCGCTTCAATTTGTTGGGTTATTATTTGAGTACTCTCTTTGTCAACCAATCCCTAAGTAGTTAATATAATTAGCTTCAAATTATTTTAAAAAAAAATTCATAGTATTGATAAAATACTTGGTAAATAAATATATAACATTATTTTGTACTATAACTTTGATATTAATTACAAGATATTGTAAAAATAAGATAATGGACAACGTAATGAATATCAATTGATAAATTTGAATGTAAAGAATCTTTGCATGAGAGAAAATAAAGACAATATAACTAATGAAATTATTTCTCTTATTTAATTTAATTTTTTGATTATGAATAATTTTTTCAAATAAAGGTATTGTAGACACATAATTCTAAATTAAAGAAATACATATGTATCATTTTTTGTTGTAGCTATTAATTTATTTAATTTAATAAGAGTAAAATAGAGTGAGAAACTTAATTATGTCAAATTTGATTGAGATGAGGTTCGAACCTAAGACATTTCTTATAGAAATTAATGGGTAAGTTAAAAGTTAACGGAGAAGAGAATATTTAACGGAAAACTTAACGGATAATCATAAAAGTAAGGTTAAATTAGGTAATCTCTATTAATAATATTAATCTGAATTATCTTAACCATCAATTTGATTAAATAATTCATCTGAACCATCCGTTTGATTAAATAATTTGACCGCCATTTTTTCTACCCATTTTAGGCCTAACTCTCTTTGGCGCTCTTATTAGTATAGTAGATATTATGCTTTGTGCACAAGACACTGTTATCACTCATACTCGGTCAAGATCTCCCAACGATTTTTAAATCTTTAGTGAGATTCAAACCTCTACACTGCTACTAAAATAATACTTTAGAGTGATTAGTAGAACTAACTGAATTAGTCCGGTGCGTGTGACATAGGAATTAGGAATAGGCGGAGTGGTTCGAACCAGGTGCAACCCACCCACCCACCCGGTTTTAGTTCCAGATTTGCAGGAGCCTACAACGCGCCATGATTCCCTAAAAAGACCAAGCCACCGAGATCTGCTTGGCCACTTCCCTCGCCGCCGCCGTACACGCGGCTCAAATTTTCTTGCGAAAGGGGCATTTGGTTTGGACGTAAGGTCCAGAATTGGCTTCGTCATTCAACTGCATTTTCTAAACCAAACTCATCTCCTGCCGCCCACCGCCCGCTTTAATCATCTTCTTCTCCCTTACTTTGACTCAACCGCCGCCCTAAACCCTCGCTCGCTCGCTCGCACGCAAATATACGTATATTATTACACATCTAAGAAGAAGAATAAGAAGCAAAAGTAGGAGAAGAAGAAGAAGAAGATATGTTACTCACAAGAGAATTATCTCGGATTTCCAGAGGCGGTTTCAATAGATTTAGATGGCTATTATCCTTGCCCGCTGAGCAGCAGCAGCATCACCGACATCACTTGTTTTCCCCTACAAATTCCTCTATCTTCCCCGCCCCCCTTGATGCTTCCCAACAGGTTAAGGGCGCTTACCTTTCTATTTTTCATATTCCTCATTTTTTGGATGTTCTAGCGAGTGTTTAGTGTTTACTTATTCCAGCTGCTACAATCATTTATCTTTCCGAACTTCGAGGACCTATGATCTATTTTATAGAGGCCTTAATTTGAGAAAATCAAATGTTTATTTTAGCTACCCTTTTCTGGAGTGTACCTGGGATCATGCTTTTATTTTCGCCATGGAGTGTGGCAGCAAATCTATTAGACTAGTAGTAGTAGTAGTAGCATACTGTGGTAGTTTTGAGAATTAAGTTTGAGTGTTAGTGGGCTTGATACTTTTTCTAATTTCAGTAAATCATTCAAATGACACCATTTAATTGGGAGATGCTTGAAAGTGGTAAAATAACTACTTTATGTTCACAGTGAGAGGGCTCACCTAATTTTTAACTGTTATAACCAGCTATGCTGGGCTCACTGTCGGAAAGAATTGAAATTAGGAAGACCTATTGCAGTGCAAATACAGTTAAGAAGCATTTGTGTCATGGGAAGTTTTGAATTGATGAAAGCTTTGTGCTTTTGAGACTGCTTTATACTTGGGAGACATTTTCATTGAGCCTTGAGAATCCAATATTCTTTGATTCTTTTGTTACTGAAACACATTTTTAAGCAAAGAAGGTGTTTACCTTAAACATGACCTTTAGGAACTCTTCCCATTCCCATCCGAGCTTAATCAGCTAAAGGGAGTTGTCATGATTGATAGGTTGAAAATTCATAACTCTGGTTGCACTATCTTGGTTTCCTTTGGGAAGTCTTTGTGTCTGAGAGCTTAACAGCTTAAAGGAGCTTATTTTCCTTGATATGTTGCAATTCTATAGGTTCTGGTTACACTATCTTGATTTCCTTGTCATTCTTAAGGCTTTTAGGAGCTTTTCCTATATGGGCCTAGGAACTCCCTCCCTCCCCTTGTCTTAAAAATCCTATTAGATTATTCTATCTCTTCATCTTAAGTCTACATTGCTGCCATTTTTATGAATTGGAATACCATTATAATACTTTGATGTTTTATAAATGTTTGCTATTGTTTCTTCATTTTCTTTTTGTGATCAGTAGGTTTTGGGTAGGAGAGCAATTTATTATTGGGTGTCTAATGCTGTGAAGAGTATCGGTCAGCAGGTTCATCACCAAAGCAGTGCTGTAGCCGAGGTTATTGGTCATTTCATACTTCAAATATAACTGCTGATTATCTCTGATGCTTTTGGTAGTAATATTCTTCCCTGAAATAACTGCAGATGATAGAAACTAGTAAGTCAAATCTTGTAGGTCTGGATAGTGGTATTTATGATTCTTTTTATTGCACAGCTCATATTAAGATTCAGAAATACCATGGTTTAGAAAGAGGATCCATAATTTTTTTTTTGTTTGGCACCTTAGTTTCAGTTGCAGCGTTTCCTATGTGATTGGTTTTGATATTCTCCCTTACTTGCAACTATCTCTCACTGAGGTAATTGATTTCCATGCAATGATTTTCCTGTTATCTTTATCCCAGGAGCAATTGGATCCATTTTCACTTGTTGCTGATGAATTATCACTTGTGGCAAACAAGCTGAGGGCAATGGTAATAGCAGAGGTATGTATTTTGGAGCCTGCAATATGCCTATGGTTGGATTTTATTAGAAGGTTATTATCTAATTCAAGTTTATACAGGTGCCAAAGCTTGCTTCAGCTGCTGAGTATTTCTTTAGAATGGGGGTGGAAGGAAAGAGACTTCGACCTACGGTATGATTTGTCACTTGCAATATAATAATTTAAGATTTGAACGCTCCAAGTATTTTGGTGCTGTAGGAGGGTATACATGCTGGAAACCCACCCTAGCCTTATGGTTATTCTTGAAATAATGGCTGACTTTTACTAGTATGTTATTTTCCATTCTTTTTTTGTATGTTCTCTTGATTTTTTGAGCTCTGTGAAGAATCAGAAGATACTTAAATACTCCAGTCTGCAAGAGTTTCCTGTTTGATTAGCTTATTTTGGGAACTTATCTACTCCAAATAGGAGAAGCTGGGGAAAACCTAGAAATATTGAAAAGTCCTTTAATGGTATGTAAGAGGGGAAAACATCTTTTTCAAGAAGCTTCATGCAAAATCCTTTTTCTCAAGAAGCAATAGCCTTGGCCAAACAAACTCTAAATGATATTTCTGTACAGAGGTGGACTATGATTTAGGTCAGATGTGAACTGCAAGATTGCCATGTCTGCTCCATATTGTGAAAGGAAATTCAATGAAATAAACAAAAGAAAGGGAGAACATAGGAAATGATTTAGTATAATATTAAGCTCAAGTGGATGAGAAGGATTAGTCATTATAACAATTAGAATGATAGGTGGTGACCTGAGTAGGAGGATCTTCCATCAAGACCTTGCCTTGTGGGTAGTCCACGCTAAACTTTTTTTTTTTCCTTTTCTTTTGAACTTGTGAAGATGCTCACTCATTTAAAAGAGGTATTATGTACGGATATGACCACTTGACAAATCATTTTTATCCATCTTGTGTTTATAAAGGTCATGACTAATGCATTATTATTTTTATTATTATCTTCCTCATATTTGTTTCCCTATGGTCTGCCTTGTCCAGAATAATGTTAAAGACTAATGCATTTTGTAGGTTGTGTTGTTGATGGCAACAGCATTAAATGCTCCGGTACCAAGATCACCATCTGAGGTAGCTGTTGACTTTTCATCCAAAGAAGTACGCACAAGACAGCAGTGCATAGCTGAGATCACTGAGATGATCCATGTTAGTATTCATTTTATTCCTTTTCATGCATTTGCAGAGCATCTTATAGAGATCTATACCGTATAGTATGTAGTAGATTATGCTAGCTAAACAACTCAAAACCAATAAGAGCCCAAGCTTAGAGTGAGAGCTTAGCAAATAATATGGTGACATAGTTGATTAATAGAGAGCTAACTGTGCACTATTGCTCTGTTACTGGTCTTTGCTAGTCCTTTAAAATTCTTAGGCATGGATATGCTTCAAATGTTTCTTGCACATATGCAAAGTATGCTCTTTTATCAATAGTGGTATTCTTCTTCAAATTGACATTAATTTTACTTCAATTTGGTACTTTGTCGCTTGCTTGTGATGTCTCTGTCACCCTAGGAAGTCTTATGTTGTCTTTTAGTATCTGTTTCATCTTCTTTTCTTAATGTTTATCATCTGTTCTCTCATAGGTTGCTAGTCTACTTCATGATGATGTATTGGATGATGCTGACACAAGGCGTGGGATTGGTTCATTGAACTTTGTAATGGGAAATAAGGTACGTTATGCATGTACAGTTTTTCTTTTTTAGATGTACATAATCTGTATACACTTCCAAATTTGTTTCCTTTTTTGAGTTAATAGGTGTCATTCATGTAAAAAATTTGACTTGGTACAATTTCTTAGGTTGGTGTTTATAATCTATGTCAGTTTAGCATGAATGTATTAAAATAGTGGGCTTATAATATTTTTGAGTTATCTGAATGTAGAAAGTATTGAGTCTGCTTTATCCTTTGGAGTACCCAAAAAAAAGAGAGAGAACTTTTTCTTCCTGGTTAATGATTAAAAGAGACAAGACCTTCTTGAATAGATAGTTGCTTGAGTATACATATAAATTATCTGATTGCTGCACTTCTTTCTAGTGATGCTGTGATGGTTGCTAGTTGAGTAAATATGAACTACCTTCTGAACTTTTTTGTCCCTCTAATGATGCAGTTAGCTGTATTGGCTGGAGACTTTCTGCTTTCCAGAGCTTGTGTAGCACTAGCCTCTTTGAAGAACACAGAGGTATATCATGATCAACACAACACTTCAATTGTGTTCATTCTACAATTTCTACATAGATTATCAGACGGGGTTGTTTTAGTATCTAATTGATTATACCTTTGACTCCTAATATTGATCCATATAATTTTGCTTTCTGCATTCATTTTGTAGGTTGTCTCATTGCTAGCAACAGTTGTCGAGCACCTTGTTACTGGGGAAACAATGCAAATGACAACTAGTGCTGATCAACGTTGTAGGTATGCCTTCTATTGCTGATATACTCTCCCATGTCAGGGAAAAACAATGTATTTCAATTTGCAAACAGATTGCTATAATAATGGATTGAACTTTTTCCCAGCATGGAGTATTATATGCAGAAGACATATTATAAGACTGCATCACTGATTTCAAATAGTTGTAAAGCTATTGCCCTTCTGGCTGGCCAAACTGCAGAAGTTTCTATGATGGCATTTGAGTACGGAAAAAATCTGGTTTGTAACCTATCAAATGCCTCTAAAAAATGTTCAACATTTTGGATAAATTTAATAGTAAGCTCTGGTGCAATTCATTTCTGTGCAGGGACTGGCTTTTCAATTAATAGATGATGTTCTGGATTTCACTGGCACATCAGCTACTCTTGGGAAGGGATCATTATCTGACATTCGTCATGTAATTTCTCTATATTTTTGCTGTTATTTTTTAAAATAGAGTTTTGATCTTTGATCTTTGATCTTTGATGTTCTCAACTCTAAAATAGCAATCCTTTAAGAGATTCATGGATACATATGATTATACAACCCCTATGATTTTCTGTTTCTATTATTTTTGAAATAATGCCTACATCTAGTTTTAGCCATAAATTTTATTCTCGCAGGGAATTGTAACTGCTCCAATATTGTTTGCAATGGAGGAATACCCTCAGCTGCGTGACGTTGTTGATCAGGGATTTGATGACCCTAGGAACGTGGATCTTGTAAGTTTTAGTTATAACAAGTGCATTTTACATTATAATGTTAGCACCTTGATCCTTATTCTCTACTTTGTGTCCTTTTGTTGAACTGTGGTTATTTTATTGGGGAAAAAGGGATTGAACTAAAGATAATATGGAGTTTCAGTCTTTCTGGTCCTTTGCTACTAGATTACAAGGTCTTTGTTTTGTAGTGTGGTTATGAACACAAACATAACCTAACTAAGTACCGCATGCTGTTTTTTCATTTTCCAATGGTCGGTCCAGGCATAGAATTATTCCATCATCCTTTTGTGCATTTAACTGGTTTCTTTATATTGATTGGCTGCCTAGATACTGAAATGGATGTATATTGCAAATTTCGTCTTAGGCACTGGAGTACCTTGGCAAGAGTCGAGGCATACAACGAACGAGAGAGCTGGCAACAAAGCACGCCAACCTTGCATCAGATGCAATCGATTCTCTTCCAGAGAGCGATGACGAAGATGTTCAAAGGTCAAGACGTGCGCTAGTAGAACTGACTCAAAGAGTCATCACGAGAACGAAATAGACAGGCAATATCAGGTTCAGGCGCGACGCTTTTTATTGCCGTATTGCGGATTTTGTTTTGTTTCTCCTTTAGTGTTGCTGTAATACAGGGGAAAATTTTTCCCTAAATCATTTGATCATTGTTTCTAACTGTTTCAATTTTGGCATACAATAATTATTTTGATGAAGAAATTGCCCTGTGCTGTAATGCCAACTTCATGTAAATCATTACCAGGACTTCTATAAGAATTCACTAGATGTTGCCCACGAAAATGGTTTGCTTTATTGGTGAGTTTTAGAATTACTTCCACATGTACTTGGAAATATGTAGAGAAAGAATCCGACAATTTAAGGCAATTGGTAAATAGAATGCTAGGAGGTTTGAGAAGTTACTCTTACAGGACGTTTGGTTGGAATTGTAAGGAATTTTGGGCGAAAAGAATTGTAATTCGGTGAGAATAAAGTAGGAATTCAAATTATAGTGTTTAGTATGTATGAATAGGATTAAAGGGAATAAGTGATAGAATGAATGAAATACTCTTATGTAAGAAAACAGATGAATGGATAAGAATAATGACAGAGGCAAAAATATTTTCACACTCCCAAATTCAATATTGAATTACAATTTATAGGGGAGGGGTCATGAATTGCAATTCAGCAAATGAAGGAAATTGCAATTCGTTGGTATTGCAATTTCCTCCGACCAAACAATGTAATTTAGGGTTTCAATGAATTTCAATTTAATTGCAACCAAGTTACATTCAACCAAACAACTTGTTATAGCGGTGTGCAATGTTACATTCAACATATAAACATGCTAACATAGAAACAATTCTAGCCAAATTGATCAGATAGTTATCTTGGTGACCTCAAGGATTTAAGAACAACTTAAACTAGATTATGTATAGTACACATTCGAATAATAATTATGAAATTTCTTGTAAATGCAAGAGACATGCTAACATAATTCATAATTAATAAAAACTCTAAACAATAATCTAATATTAAAAGAATTTATTTAATACAATAATAACACTTTGAAAATGAATATTAGAAAGTAATTTTGCATAGTATATTTGTCATTTCTTAAAACTTAATTCTATCTTATTTAAGAATATTATAATTAATATTTATTATTATTATTATTATTATTAATTAGATCACGGGTCTATTGCGTACCTTATTTTACTACTTCCTATTTATTCCGACATGTCATTGGAAGTAGAGTAATACTTTATTTATTTATTTATTATTATTATTATCCAATGAGAATGAGACATGTGGTTGTATTGATTTAAAAAAAAAAAAACTGCGTAAAAGTGATAAAGTTGGGTGAAATTTGATTTACCGCCGAGACTAGGGGGACAATAGGTTCATCTCATCACGTGAGTGTAAGAAAATGAACAACCGTCAAAACCGCTTCTTTCTTTCCCGGCGAAGCATTCCGCATATAACATCGCACATTCCCTCCCGGACTCTTCTCACAGCTTGCGCGCGCGCTCTCTCCCTCTCTCTTTCCCTGTCTCTTGTCGGTTATTGGGCGATCCAAAATGGCTACCGCCGCTGTTGCCGGAATGAATGGCGGCCTAGAGCCGCAATCAGCTCTGATCTTCCTCGGCACCGGCTGTTCAAGCGCCGTTCCTAACGCACTCTGCTTGATCCGCCCCTCTGATCCTCCGTGCCAGGTCTGCTCCCAGTCACTCTCCGTTCCACCGGAGCAGAACCCTAATTACAGGTCATTTCTTCAATCCATTGTAATCTCTACTCTCGAATCTATTCTGCCAGGCAAATGGCAATAGATCTGAGAATGTCGACTCTAGGTTTATCGTAATTTCTATTTTCTGGACATATTTTGTGCAATGCAAGTGATTATTATGATTATTTATGATGTTGGCTTATTGTGGCTGGTAATGAAGTGACTGTGCATTTGATCTGTAGGTGCAATACATCGCTCCTTATAGATTATTCTCCCAGGAATGGTGAGCACAAGTATATACTGATTGACGTTGGGAAGACTTTCAGGGAACAAGTGCTCCGCTGGTTCACTCGTTATAAAATTCCTTGTGTTGATTCTGTGAGTTCTATGGTCTATTTTTCATTTCGGTTCTACTGTTTCCATCTTACTACTACTAGTGAATAGTTTGAGACCTGCTGATGATGTACTGTACGGAGTATTAAATTTTGGTAAAAAGTGAAATGGAGCAACTGATAAATGAAATCTATTGCATAATTAGAAAAAGAAGAAATCAAATGTATACCTTTCCGTATATAATATTTCACTGACCACCTAAAGTTGCAGGTTTGAATCTTTAATTTGTTAAGTTTCCAATGAAGTTTGAGCACTAGGCTTACTGAGCATACTAAACTGAGTCTTCCTTAGGTGATAGTAATATATTAATGGTTGCACTATTTGACCTTCAAAGATATTCATATAGAATGGTAAAATTTTAGCCTCAAGGACTTTGCTGTTTGGTTATCAGGCTTCAGCCAATTGCTTAATCCTTCAGCTCCTTGGGCAATTGGCATTTGCCAGGAAGATGCTGACTGTGTCTGGGAAAGGATATGATATTCTTTTTGGGTGGACCCATCTAGATTATGATGTGACTAGCTAATTTTTGTCATGTCTGAGAAAAGATATTGAGTAGAGAACTAAACACTAGCTAACTTTAAAGACATTAGTACTTCTTCTATCAAGGTATTGTCAAGTTTTGTAGGCAACATGTATATGATGTTCTCTAAGCCAAGCTACAAAAAGTTGGATAGTGCTATTCTTTTAGTATTTGAATCTTGTACTTTAAGGTTACTCCATTAATAGGAAATCACACCTTGACATTAGATTAATAGAAAACATCATTTTTTAGAAGCTGAGAAAGCATAGATCAGCTCTTTTGACATATGGACAATTGTTGCCTCCTTTGATTTTGTAAACTAATTCCAAAAAATAAAAATAAAAATTCTGATGGAATCTATAGAGAAGAAAAGGGAGGCATTAGATGATCACTATTGTCATGACGAGATAAAAGTGCACGGTGCACCTAGCCAAATAGATTACTTTGAAAAAGCAGTGGTTGTAACTTTCCACATTGAAAAACAAACAAGACCTGTATTTTCATATTGAACCTCAATTCCTTCTGCCCAAGTTTTTCTTATAATTTACAGATTCTAAATTTTCTGAATTGTCTAACATTTCATTTTTCCACCAAAGAATAAATTCTATTGCTTGTTTATTTCAAGAAAAATAATAATAAAAAAAGAGATATTACTATAGTTGAGACTGTAAGAGACTTACTAATGTTAAAACATAAACTCTGTAAAATATCAAAGATACTTTCAATTACCAATGTAAGAAATACTAATGTTCCATACTCAAGCAACTTTGTTTCCAACTAAGACACAAGCTAGTTGCAGTTGAAACTTGAACAATGATAAGCGGTTTGCAGATATACCAGCTTCTTGATATAATCATTGCTTTCATTTTCTGATGATATTTCTAAAAAGAGTATAAACCTTTTTTATTATTTATAATGCTTAATGTCCCAGATCAGTAGTATACTAGAATCTATGAATTCTTTGACAGTAGAAACCAAAATGCAAATAGCTGACAATTGTTCTATTCCCAGATTGTTTTGACTCATGAACATGCTGATGCAGTTCTTGGTTTGGATGATATACGTGCAGTTCAACCGTTTAGTCCAACAAATGACATTGACCCTACACCAGTTTTTCTTAATCAGTATGCAATGGATAGGTATAATCCTAAACCCTGGAACATTAAGGTATGCCATTGGTTAGAAATAAGCCAACTTGGGTCTTGGTGGAGTGGATCCAACCATGAGCCATCCCTTCTGCTCCTTCCAAGTTAGAAGGAAAAGATTTTAAAGGTTGTGCAAAATTGGGTGCATTTTAATAACTTGCAATGATTGAGTTTTCATTATTGATTCTTAATTTTCTATTGTACTCTCCTTATACATATGCAGAAGTGCACTGTTTACACATTTACACCTTAAGAGAAGATTTTTTTAAAAAGAAGATAAAACAGAAGAAAACATTTTGGAGTTTTCTTAAGATTCTATTAAAGATCATAATCTCTTGATTTTCTTTTTGTGCTCCTTCAAATATATTTAAAATTTTCTTGTTCCTACTATTGCAAATAAGCAAACTGTAATGTGTAAAAAGTGGCATTCAGTTATTTCTGTTGACAGTGATATTATCAACTAAACAAATCTCATATCACATATGAAAACTTGAACTCCTACTTCACTTTTAATTGCCTAGTTGAGCATTTTGCTTGATGCTTATTGTGATATTCTTTTTCCATAAAACAGTCTTGCTGTGAAATTTCCCTACTTGGTTCAGAAAAAACTCAAGGCTGGCCAGGAAGTTAGGCGTGTAGCACAACTTGATTGGCAGATCATTGAAAATGATTGTACAAAGCCATTTGTTGCATCAGGACTAGAATTTGTTCCACTGCCAGTTAGTTTTCTCCTTTTCATTGTCCTTGTTACGCATTCTCTTCGTTTTTCTTTTATCTTGTTTTCAATGCTTATTTTCTGATCTAGGTGATGCATGGGGAAGACTATGTATGCTTGGGCTTTCTTTTTGGTGGAAAGTATAGAGTTGCATATATATCTGATGTTTCACGCTTTCTTCCAAGTACAGAATCTTGTGAGTATTTTCTTATGTGTCCTTCAGTATGTAATTTTTCACATCCTTGCTCTTAGGCTTGAACCTAAAAGTTCTTGAATAAAATCCAATATGGAAAAATAAACTAATTATATTGTGATAGAATTGTTACTACTTATAAAGGATGCAGAATGATGTTATGCATTTTGCAGATATCTCAAAAGATAGTGGTCAACAGTTGGATCTACTTATCTTGGACAGCCTTTATAAGGCAAGTCATACAGCCATATTATGACTTTACAGATTTATTTTTTCATCTTAGTTCCAATTTTCTCAGTTTTTTAAATCCTTTGCACTCTACCTGTCCCTCTTTGCAGACGGGTTCCCACAATGTTCACTTGTGCTTCCCTCAGGTTTACATACTTTCTACAGTCCTTTAGTTTGTATTCTTACTGCTATAAAAGCTAATGGTTGTAATTCATTCAAAATTCTCTTTTCAGACCCTTGATGCTATTAAAAGACTATGCCCAAAGAGGGCTTTTTTAATTGGGATGACTCACGAATTTGATCATCACAAAGACAATGCATTCCTTATGGAATGGTCTAAAAGGTATAATTTCCTGAAATTTCTTCTCACAGTTATGACACTTGAATTGAAACTTTACTCCATACTTTTGTTTCCAGGGAAGGAATACAAGTTCAGCTGGCATATGATGGGTTGAGGGTCCCCATTGACTTATAGAGAGGTATCATTTAAAAAGTGAGCCTCACTTTTTTCTTCAATAACTTAATCTTCTATAAATTTCCCATTTTCATGTTAGTATTTCCTATTGCTGAATGCATTAAAGTAGTGGTAAATCTCTATTGTGATACTAATCATTCCACAAAACTGAATAAAAACTATCTAAGAAGATGCTCTTAGGTTCAAGCTATAATTTTGGAAGAAAGAAGTATGGTTAATATAACCTTAAATTTCAATTTTCATGGTATTAGTATCCCCTACTCTATCAATTTATTAACCATGTTTTGAAACAATCGTATTTGCTTTAAATCAAATTGGCTGTCCACAAAGAAATCTTTCATAGAAGCTGGCTAGTCCTATTTTCTTGTTGACAATAATGTTGTTGCTATTTTTTTTGGTAGCAAGGTAATTAGATAAGTGGTGTAAAGGAAAAATAGTACTATAGCACACAAAGAAGTGTCTCCCGTGATGACTGGTGGAAGGAAATAAGTATTGATGTATGGAGTTAATTTTGGTTAAACTTTCTACAAAACATTACTCATGTGTATTGATAAAAATAGAACAAGTGTTCCATAAAGATCTCTGATGGTCCTTTTTGAAGTTTACTTGCAGATCGACAGTGAACCATGAAGGATAGCACACCCATTCTTGTACTAGTATCTCCACTCTTGATTTTAGAGTAGATGTCAAGATACAAATTAAAACTGTGATTTAGAAAGAAAGAACTAGCTAGCAGGAAGAGAGGCCAGTATGTATGTCTTCCTGGCTTAACTAGTATCTTGTGTGTTTCTATTTGCTCAATTACTCCCCCCATGAAGGGGCTGTAATGCCATATTATTTTCCCTGCAATCATCATGCATTGATCAATGCCTGATTTGGATCTGTTGCAGAATGATATATAATATTACCCCCATATATGAAATATCATTTTGGTACATGGTTGTTCTCCCTTACCTTTCCTTGTGTTGTGTTTCTGGGAGCATATGAATCCTTAGGCGAGAAATGCTTAGATACTAGTCTTAGACACATTTTAATTATTGGGTTCTCTATGTATACGTTTGGATGACTTAAATGCAATTATTTTGGTGTTAATCTAAACGGTTTTGCAATACGGTTTATTCCATGCTTGGTGCACCGTAACTATGAAATGTGTAAATTTGTGACCTTTCAACTATATAAGTTAGTCACTATAATAAGTTCCTCTACAATGTATTCTTAAACTAACGCTGGATGCATGATTAATCTTAATGCCAGTGTGTAAATGGCATGATTAATATGTACATGAATTATAACAATAGAAGGTAATAAATATCCAACCCAAAATTAACTTGGCACACTAACTACACCAAGCTAAGAAAGATAATGCAATTATTGAGATTAAACAAAAATGATAAACACTTTGTATGTAAATAAAAAATTATAACAGTATCTGATTCAACATAACATTATGATATTATTTATAAACCCTAGTTGAAGATGACAAGTAATTGATAAGTAAATAACGAAAGTAAAAAAGTGGGTAAGGGATATATGTGCAAAAAGGGGGGGAAAGAAAGAGGAAAAATTGAATTTGTAATAAGAGTACGTAGATCGAGTAGAGTGATTTCTAGAAGCGCTGCCAGATGTTGACTCTTCTCTGTTTAATCCATCTCACGGGGCGGAGTAGTATTTTTGTTATGGCTCACTGTCGCGTGTGAAACGAAACTACCAATGCAAATTGCTCTTCAATTCATTTTTTCTCATTTCTAATAGTACTGCACTGAATGGAAGCAGACAGGGTGTACTATTTTCTTTGGATTCTACTTATCCAAAACAGTATTTCACATCTAAGATAGATACAATGGTAAGGCCTTGTTTTGAGGAGATTTTATAGGTGTGATTAGAAAAGAGAAAATGTGAGGGGAAGAAAAAAGAAAAAAAAAACAAAATAAAATTTGAAATTAAAAAAAAAAACGAAAATAAAAAACAATCAAAGAGACTTACGCGCCCAGCGAGCGGGTGCACGGCACGCGCTTGCTGGGCGCAGATTTTGCGCTCAACGCGCCACCTTTTGTGCTGTTCTCCTGCCACATCTCTGCTACACCTCTGCCAAAATCCATACCCTTGCAGGAAGAAAATCTCATCAAAATTTCAAACATCACATTTGTTAAAAACTTGACCATTGGATTTTACTGTTCCAAAACCTTCCCCAATATCACTATTAGGGAATGCCTAAGAGCATCTCAATAGTTATAGTTTTTGAAGAATTTTTGTAGGTGTGACTAGGAAATAAAAGATGAAAGGAAAGGGAAGAAGAAGAAGAAGAAAAAAAGAGCAAATAATGCTAATTGCACACATTTTTAATGTTATATAATTTAAAGACAACTTTATTTTATTATTAATGCTAGAAAATTAATATTATATTATATTTGTTAAATAATTAAAGACAATTTTATTTTATTTTTCATGTAGCATGTTACATTAAATCCAAAGTTTACCAGCAACTTGTTATTTACCTACAAAGAATGCTAACTGCCCCCATTTTTAATGTTAAATAGTTTAATTGCAAACTTTTTTTATTCGATGGTCTAATTACACAAATTATACAAATTCGATGGTCTATTTGACACTTCTTCCTAATAAAAATAACTGTGCATGTAAGAATTCTTGTCATTTGATGAGCACATGCATGTTGGTCCAAATCCATGTATGGTCTTTATCAATTGGGAAGCTATCACATGTTCTTATAAATTGTGCCCTTTCATTAATTGCGTATTATGACTTTAACTGTTAAAAGATCACAACAACTAATCTTATGACTTTAACTGTTAAAAGGTCACAACAACTATTCTTAGAGCATGAATTTTTTGTTAGTTTTTGCACTTTAATGCATATGCGAAGGAGAGAGAAGATAGAAGAAAAAGTGAAAAAATTACTGTGGGCAAGCGTAGCTTTTTTGTAGACCTAGCGTCTCACAAAAGCCTGGCTGCTTAGTGTTTTTTTTTTTTTTAATTTTTTTGTTCTCTTGTTCTCTTCTCTCTCTCAATCATACGGACAAAAATCAATAAAAATCCCAAACAAATGAGTTTACTCTTAAGATGTTGAACATAGAATTTTGTAATTATTAAGTTAATTATTCGAATAATTCAGTTGGGATTGCTCCAAATTTTTCCATCACTAAATACATTGATGCATGTATAATTTTCTTTAATCATTGAGTTTACAACATCGATCAATTTATGAATAATGAATAAATAAATAAATTTCTGACGGTTATAGCATGATATATATAATTAGAGTATCAATTTGAATGATTTATCAGATGAGATCATATCATACTAAATCAAGGCATTACACAAAGTCAAATTTCATGTACGTAATAGTCTTCGGGCGGCTATGGGCGACAAATATTGTGTTCAAATGGGAGACTTTTAACAGCATACATCTACTTTTTAAAATTAATTTCTACTGTGAATTGTACTGTCCACTAGATTCATTCGGAATTGCACTGTCCTCTTTTCTATTTTTTTTTTTTTTTTTTACTTTTGCAAATGTAAAAAAAAAAAAAAAAAAAAAAATCTCAATAAAAAAGAGAACACTTCATCAGCTGGCACATTTATACTACTAATTTCCATTGATAATAATAATAATAACAACAAATTTTAAATGATAATGGAGTCCGATCCACTCATCCACACAGGAGTCTTTCAAGCTTTACGTATTTGACAAGTAGTAACCTAAAATTTCAAAGAGAAGATCTTAACCACTTGTTATGACCTTCAGCTATTCATAATATTCCACCAACCTAAGCTAACTGGATTTTAAATATATTCATATCATCATATGCATAAGTCTCAAATTTCAAGACCACTCATATGTGTGTGCCTATATATATATACCACATGCCCAGGAGAGAAATGAGAACCCATCGCAAACGTCTATCTATCCAAATCTAATAGATTAGAAACACTTTTTTTTTTCAAAATAAAAAATAAAAAAACATCGTGACATTTTTATAAATAATGCGAACTTTGAAGTGCAAGTAAATTGTATTTAAAATGCAAGTAACAGTTTCATAGAGTACACTTAAGTGCAAGTAAAATGTATTATAAGTGCAACAATATAATATACACTGAGCAATAATATTAAGTGCACATAATGCTATTATTAGGTACACCAATTGAAACGGCAAATTACTTGCACTATTAAGTGAAAATGGTTGCACTTTTAAGTGATTTTACGTGCACACTTGCACCAGTTACTTGCACTTTTAACACATGTTATTTGCACCAAAGTTCAAGTTATTTATAAAAATACAACAACATTTTTTTAATAAAAAAATTAGACTAGGCAGATGGACGGTTGTGATTTTTTCCGTATGTCATTGTGTCAATGGCGGTGCGGTGTGTGAACTTTTATGCTCTATCATGTGAGGTCTGCACATTGGTATGCTTCGGACAAATGCACACTATTATTTGTGTGTGCACTTGCGTTGTGCACATATAGGTTGTTTGCGGTTGTGGGAACTCATCATGCGGCTGTTTGTGTGCATTCTGCATGGGATGACATGCATTTATTTGTTCATTTTATCATCTTTTTGGCATGTATTTTGTTATTTGTTAGTTGTTTCATTTATGTGCATTTATGCGTTGCACGGTCACAATCACGTAAAATGCGCCTAAAGTATTGAAATATGATAATCGAATGCTATTTGCCCATTATTCCACAGTAGCCGGGTCTAAAATGTACAAAATAGTACAAAGAAGTGCACATACACTATCCATAAATTCTATATAAATAATACCATGTTTCAAATTATCAAAACATTGTCCAATAGAATGCTTGATAGACTTGTCCCAAGTTGGTGACCATTATTTTGTTTCACAGGCGAAATATCCATAATATACCCGTCAAGTGCACACAGTTGAGCTCCATGTGCTAAAAAATGAAAACAGTGACAAAACGCAAGTAAGAAACACTACCAACTCTACAAAGCAGCTCTGATCCCAAAAGTCATAATATTAATAATAATTTCACTATTATTTCATTATCTCCCTTAGGGCTACAAATGAGCCAAGCGGCTCGTGAGCCGCTCGGTCAAAGCTCGACTCGAGCTCGAGCCGGCTCATTTTATTATTGAGCCGAGCTCATTTATTATAGGCTCGTGGCTTATTGAGCCGCTCGCGAGTCATTAATAAATTATATATATATATATATATATATATATATATATATATATATATATATATATATTATTAATTGTACTTTTAAAAGTTTTAAAATATTTATTATTTATGTATGGATAAAATAGTATTTATTATTAATTGTATGATGAATTCAAACAGGTGAAATTTGAGCCTGATTTTGAGCTCGAATAATTGGGTTGCTCGAGCCGAGCTTGAGCTCGATCGAGCTCAAGCTTGAGTAACACATTTCTTAACGAGCTTGAGCTCAAGCCACCCCAGGCTCGTGCTCGGCTCAACTCGTTTGCACCCCTAATCTCCTCGTTAATTAGTTGGTAGAATTGTAATAAATAAAAAAAATACTAATTAAAAGTCAAATATATAAATTTTTTTTTTTGGGGGGGGGGGGGGGGGGGGGATAACATGAGAAACCTCCAAGTATTACTTTGGATATGTATACTACTCTGCCAATGTAAAATAGTGTGCAAATCACACATGAATTGTGACAATAATTCAATTCGTGATGAATTTGATCGAGATGATATTGACAAGAATTGAACTCGTGATCTTTTGGTATAGAAATATTGTTTGTTTTTGGGTGCATGTAATGAGTGTAGAATAATAATTAATATGATATATACAACAACAATTTATTATTCCTAAATATTTTTATAATAAAATTTTAAAAATAATAAACTGGTTTTTGTGGGGATCAACAACTCTGATATAATGAGTAGACTTGTTTGAGTCAATTATGGCGCACCTGATATAAGACACAATTTTTTTTTTCTAGAAACAGAATATTATCCAAATTTCTCTTATGCCTGGTCCCATATTAATTATTTAATTAATCTGCATAATTATATATTAATATAAGTTTGTCAATTGGTTCCTGTGTGCATGCATCTACTACCAAATACAGTCACCTATGATATATTTAGTAGGCAAAGAATGTAGGGATTAGTCCCTACACTATTCGGTAGAATCCAAATAACATATATGATATAGGGTTATTACGGGTACAAAAGGTGTACAAACTATCTCAGTTAAAATTCAGGCTAAATTGGTCCTGACAAAACCATAAGTCCATAAATAATCTTATTGGACTAGAAAATAAATATAATTTCCAAAAAAAACAAATTGTTTTTAAAAAAAATAACATTAATATAATATTATCTGATTGGCAAGTAATTAAAGAGGACATCATCAATAGCCCTACCACCCACGAGTGTCCCCGCAGCCCAACAATGCATATATAATTGAAACATTAATTAATACTTAATAGCTAGTATGAAAATGTAGTAATATATAAATTATTATATCAATTAACGGATGATTATATTATATATTATATTATATTATATTATATTATTGTTGAGGTTGTCAAAGTGTAATAAGACTGCATGCATGCTATTGGCCAAAACCCGAGACTGCTAATTTAGAATGTTCCACCAATTCAACGTGATCAATTTATTCCGTCCTTTGAACATTGAATATCAAACTTTATATGCCCACCCTAATTAACATTATATCACATATATATATTATCATCACTTATATGTATGTGGTTATCTATCTTTACAATTATTTGGTCTTATCTTGTGCTAGCAAAGTATATCACAGAGCAGAGGATTGTAGAAGAAGAAGAAATGGCATGCTTTATACCATTCAATGACAGAAATCTGGATCTCAGCTTCTTCATATTCAGGCCAACTATAGTCATAGTTGATCAGCTTGTCGACTACCTCAAACATTTCTCCTCAACCACTCACACCCTCGGTTGTGTTCACAGTGCTATTTTCAGAAGCATCCATGGCAGTCTAGTAAGCTTTTCAGATTTCAACTTCGAGCTTATAGTTTTTCAACTCTCAATCAAAAATCTTGATTTTCTAACCACTTTAAAGTCAGGTGATCGAAAAATGTAACATTTCTATATATATTGTGTACAGATTATATGGTATGGATCATGGATTAAGAAATCAAGCGACAAAGACAGAGACTCGCTAAACGCCTCTCTTGTAAGTACCTATATATACAAACATTCGATCTTTTTCAATTCAGATTTTTTTTTTTTTAAATTTCTGATGATTTGAATAATTTTTTTGATTTGCAGCTTTCAATGCTGAGCGGCGGCGTATCAAGCATGGCGATAATCCTAGAGCACGGGTTCTACGAGGCGTTCGCCGGAGAAGCGCGGGACGGGACGCCGGCGGCGAGGTTCTACACGGGGGACACGGTGTCGATGAACGCGCTCTCCTTATCGACGCGCGAGGTGGACTTGAACCGGTTCTCCTATGCGTGCCTGGCGATCTTCAAGGACCGGTTCCTGAGGATGGACGGGGCGAAGGGGGGCGCGTGCCTGAAGTCGCGTGGGCTGAGCAGGGTGTGCGCGGTGTTCGTGTGGCGGTCGTTGCAGAGCTGTTACTCGTACATCCTTAACGACGATTACCGGAGCAGCGTGCTGGCTTACCTGGACGGGATGTCGATGGATATAAAGTATGATATATTTAGGGTTGTGTATGTGAGCGGGGAGAACGCCATGGATTTCCATTTCTTTCCGCCGCATAGGTTGCTGGAGACCAAAGGAGTTCATGATTCCAACAAGGTTGCAGACTAGGCCGGGTAATTATGATGGTTGTATGTATGGTGTATTCATTGATCATGTGCTAATGCATTGCCCAATTTTGTTGTGTAAATTATGTTACTATTATATGCATCTATAAACAAATATTACATTTATCCTCAAAATATTACAACTTCCCTTATGTTGCAAAAATCCCACCTAAAGACCGATTAAAGGTGTCTAGCAGGCGCTAGGTGCTGGCGGGCTACCTTGCATATCACCATAATCCGTGGTCTAGACAACTGACTAAGCCGCCTAAGCACTAACTAGACTGTCTAGGCACCGGCTAAGTCACCTAGTGGATTGATTAGCTATTGTTTCCTTATTTGTTAAATGAGTTGTTTTATTAAAAACGACATTGTTTTGAGTAAAATAACTCTAAATTGTTTAAACTCTAGATGTTTTTTAAGTTAATATTTAACATTTTAGTACTTCGTATTATATTTTTCAATATGAGTATTACATTTCATATTGATCTAGCCCAACTCGACTCGACCTATCTCACATATAAGGATCTGTAAGACATTCTCATACAAGTGTGTGCTTTAGGTGACGCAATGAGCAATCTAGTTATGACATGGGATCATAGAGTGCAACTTTACTTTTAAAATTTAGGAAGAGAACTCGTTGGTTTTGGAGTTGGGCCCAATATGTGTTTGCATTGGGCTTCATGCTAAAATTCATTTTATCTTGGGCTTAAATGATTGATTTAAAATTTCTAAGCCCACATATTGATCTAGGCCCAATTACAATCTTCTAGCGTGTCATTTTACAAGATTTAGGATATCCTTATTGTGATGGGAGGGACAACTCATCTATTCATGATATGTCTGACTGTCTATATTTATTTATTTATTTTTATATATCATAATTTTTTTTAATCTGGATACTTTCTACTTTTTAATTTATGGAAAAATCCATAACTGCTATCTCAAGGAATCGAACTTAAAACTTTATGATTATCAAGTTAAGAAATGCTTATAAGGAATGCTTAAACAACTCAGTCCCAATTAAGCAATTTGTAATATGTAAAATGGTGGAGGCAGACATTTGGAAGTAAGTCCGGCTCTCAAAAAAGATCTACCTTATACAATTACGGGTTATATCGCAATAATTATACCGCAATAATTATACTTAACAACTCTGAATATGCTGGCATATGTACACATTTAAATTTATCAACATATAATATTGAGAGGATTCAAATTAAATCTTTACTACTCCTTACAAGTAGGATAAAGAAAAACCCTATAACCCCTAATTCCATAATTCAAATCGAAATACCAAGTCTACATAATAACATGAGTGTAGGGGCCACAACAAGGAAATGGGGGACTATTTTTGAATTGCAAAATCTAGATTTAAGTTTAATATGATTTGACTCTTGTAGTCTTGTCTGTGGAAAAAAAAATATTGTTGAAAAAGGCAACTTTAATTAATTAATTAAGACAAAGTTTCAAAGATTGGTTGGCAATAAATCAATGAAAACATAAAATTCTTTATGCATGGCATTCCAGTCAATACCGGGAAGTATTATTATCCCCCCCCCCCCCCCCCCCC
>NC_044925.1:24265124-24272960 GCF_003576645.1 Ipomoea triloba | reverse complement strand
ATATATTTAAACCCCCCCCCCCCCCACTCCAAACACATGCACGTATATATACACATGAAAAATCTTAATGCCACAACTTTCTGCGCCGTCATGTTTAAAAGGAAAATAATAGACAATTTGACAAAGATTACATCTTTTTTTTTTTGGATTTTTCAATTACTTAATATGACAAAATATTCGATCTTTTTTAATTTTCGTAAGAGATATCAAAGTAAGTTGTATCTAAGAACACATATATAAATAATGGTTGGTTTCAAATGAGAACAAGTGTTCTTTTAAAAAGTACATGTGAACGCAAAAATGCACCGAACAAAATTACAAAATGCATATATTCTTTAATTACACGTTTAAATATTAATTGATGCACTTAATTGTTTTGTGTGGTGCACATCAGCACTTTTTCCATGCATGCACTTATGACTTATATATAGCGTAGTAAATCTTATATATGACGGTAGTAAATCTCAGACATTCTCCAAAACGAACGTAGGTCCCAAATGATACACTTTCTTAATCATCAATCATTATCATCATATCCTTTTAGATTAACTAATCGTGTTTAATTTGTTCAGATTAACATTATTATTACTAACAATTTGTAATTTGAATTCAATTCCTTAAAAAAAATAAAAAATCAGTGAATAAAAATAACAAAGACGCATACGATCGATATTTGACGTGCAATAATTTTAAAATTTGATATATTATAATTTAAGATTCTAACATTAAATTAAAAAGAAATATAAATGTTAAAAATATTGTCCATAAATGCCATGTGATAATAATAACTAAAATGAAAATGACAATTGTGGACGATCTAGACAGGTGAGGAGGTGAAATAAGTTACACGTCGAAATTTGCCGTGCTACCAAGTACAAATATATATTCAAAACTCATTTATAATTTGACTTTGCCTCGCCAGCCCACAATATTAGCTCTCCGTAATAAATGAAAACAATAACAAAATAATACTCACAATAATATTTAATACTCCGTAATTAACAACAGCAATAATAACATGATGATGTATATATAGACTTCCACTTATTATTATTATTATTTAATACTACTAACTCAATTAAATGTAGTATCTGTGCATAACTACTTTCTTAAGTTATTAAAGCACAAAAAAGTCAATATTGTCTCCACTGAGACTCAAACCCACCACCTCCCATATAAAGAGAAGGGTCTGATGCCACTGGACCACAAGATCCTTAGCATAGACTTTCACTTATAAGTTCGAAATTTCAAGTTTAAATATCGAGCAATGTTACCTTTAATTTCTCTCGTTATTTTACTATTATATCTTAGTAATATTTTTTCATTATGTACGTGATAATATATTACTGGTTCATTTTTTGTTAATGTGGAGTAAAATTGATCAATTTAGAATTTCAGGGTAGTCAATGAATAAAAATAAGTTTTGTTTCCCCACTCGAGAGGTGAACACTAGGATGGAAAATTATTATGAAAGAAAATTATTAGTGTAACACCGCACAACTCAACTGGTTAATCAATTCAAAATAAGTTAAGCTTTACTTTGCTAGCAACTGCGATCTCCTCCACTAGTTTTCAACGCATGAGTCGTGAGGCGGGGTTCTCAAGTTTGTGGTTCAAACTTATGAAGAAAAAATAAAATCATTATTGAATATCTATCTTTTTAAAAGAAAATCTTCAAATTAAGGGTTTTGTTTGGAAAAACTTTTATTATAACATTATTTAAACTACAAATAAACTATAAATTTTGTTTGGTAAAGCATTAAGAGTTTAAAATAGTAGCTTATTTTGAAATGTTACTCCAAGTAGCGGAGTATCGTTTCATAATAAGCTATTGACTTTTAATTTTTTTAATCCTTATTAATCTACAAAAATAATATAATACAATTTACCCTCCATTAATAAAATCCTATATCTCAGTTTATCATTTATATCTTTTTACACTTTTCAATTTATTCAACAATTATTTTTACTAAATAGTTTAATTTCAATCCGTTAATTTATTAACTACAGTCGTTTTTCATCCAAGTATAACAAATATAGCTAAAGAATTGCATATGTATATGACTTATAGTGTTGAAACAATAATCTGATCTCTAATTGGATCTATATTAGTAATCTCGACATATCAACAATATCATTCACATATGGAAAATAGTTTCTCTTACCAAGTTTTCCAATCACCTAAAAAATGGGCAAATAAAAATATTTTCTGACCACCATAGTGGTGGTAGTTAGAAATTAGAAATTTTGACCACTTTTTCACATAGGAAAAACATTTTCAGTATCCAATTCAATTTCAAATTCTTTCTGTGGTCCTGAAATTAATAGGTTTTCCAACATTGATTCTAGGAATTTTTACAAAATTTTTTGAGTCATTTCCATTTCTAGTCATACTGTTATTAGGGCATTGTCATTTTTAGTCCACTTCCTTAATTTTTGCCACATTGCGGCCAATCTTATTTAGTTCTTACCACTTTTAGTCCACCGTTAAAATTTTCGTCAAATGGCCGTCCAAAATAGGGGTATTTTGGTCTTTTTCATGCTTTGGCCATCCCCTTTATCCTTTGTAGTGATTTTTCTTACACATTTTCATCCAATGAAGTGGTCCGGCCATTTGACGACATATATTAATTTTCTCGTAATTCATTCATTTTTGGATTTTGTGTTTGTTAAATTTGTTGATTCGGTTGAAAATGTGCAAGGAAAACCACTGCATAGGGTAAATGAGATGACCAAAGCGTGAACTGACCAAAATACCCATGTTTTGGACAGCTATTCGATGAAAATTTTAACGGTGGACTAGCTAAAAGTGGCAATGACTAAATAAGATTGGCCACAATGTGGCAAAAATTAATGAAGTGGACTAAAATTGACAATGTCTCAATAACAGTATGACCAAAAATGGAAATGACTCAAATTTTGTGTATCAAAAAAAAAAAAAGAAAAAAAAAAGAGGAAAGATGAAGTGAACGTGGGACATGAAACTGGTCAAACATATACATTCTTGATGTATACATCAATTATGCCACCAAAGGCTCAATAACTATTTGCAACTAATAGAACAGCCGCAGTGGGCAGTTTGAATTTCACAGAGAATTTGAGAATTATTGAGAGAACTTAACCGATCAGAAGAGATGAAAACTTCTTGTACCTATAATGTACAGATAGGGGCGAAAACATGAGACCGGACTGACGACACGACTCGCGATTTATTTCCTTCAGTGATTTTTAGATAGGGCTTTAAGAATTTATGATTAATCCAGCGTAAGCTAATATATCGGAAAAAAAACTAATAGAAAATTGGGGGGTGGTCTTACGTGTCAAAGGAAGACCAATGCAAAACATAGAAATGATACCAGTCAACCAAATAGATAGGCCATGGACAAGCAGACAAGGTGTGCATAAGCATCCATGTGAATGGGGCTCCATTTCTACAAAGTCCCACTTGGTTGCTACCTACAAGTTTGAAAAGAATGTTTTGGACTCTTTCTTCTTCCTACTCTTATTGTTATCTTCAACCTCCAAACTTTGCTTTCAACATTGTATTTCACATTCATTCCAAAAATAAGGCTTAGGACCCATTGAAAGGGATGAGGGCCGGGAAAAGAGCAATCATGCAACATCGATCTACCTTAGCACATATGTCGGTTGTGTACAAATTGAATATTTATCACTATAACATTTACAAAGTATTAAGGATTTAATCGGCACCAATATCTGTAGTAATTAGTACAGTCGGGTATAACATATATCTGATTGTATAGTACTGCGTGTATTATTGATATGAATGTTGATGATATCTAGGTTTGTACAACAAAAATTTATGTGTATATATATTTGATACTATCAATACTGTAAAAAAAAAATACTATTGTCAATTTTGATGCTCTAGGCCTCTAGTTATTATTCACTTTTCATATTTGATTTTCAATATTAAGTTTGCCACATTCGGTGAACATGTATGCTTTTGTTTCCACTACTGCATATTTGATCATGCGAACCAAATCTTTGGCAATCACATCCAAGAAAATTGTAAATTTTTTTTTTAATCCAGAGTTGATACAAAGGGTAAAATTTAGTAATATTATTGTGTATTTAGAGTTTTAGACTTAAATGGATGTTTTTTTTCCCTTTGTGTAGTAGCAACCCTAAATATGAGAAAATTTACATTTTCAGGCAAATAATTGTTGGAGCTGATTTAGTCATCAAAATATTTTATAATAAAGTATGAAAATATAGTAATTTAATCTTTAAATAAATTAGATTGTATATTTAAAAAAGAAATGTTAAGGAAATGAAGGGTGACATGCACTTTCTAGGGTTTGTAGCCTTAAAAGCATTAAATTAGGGGATAATTACCCTCTTTTAGAGTGCATTGGCTTATGTGATCACATGGGTATGGCTTTCCATTTAGAAATGATTAGTGCTCCAAAAGTAGCATCTAATTATTGCTTAAACAATGATAGATGCCTGTCTAGCTAAGACTAGGAGTCGCCATTAACATGTAGGATTGAGACTTTTTATGGTAATTAAGCCTTTTGTTTCCAACGGATAAATGGATAATGGTTAGTGTAACTCTCATAGTATTATTTTCTTCAAATGTTTTAATTTCATTATGCGTTTGTAATGGAGAAGAACATATCCGTCTATAAACAAAGTATCAAATATTTATACTAGATGTGTCTAACGACACTCGAACAAAGATGGAGTAGATCGGGCTCCCCTTGAGCATATCGAGCACTTTGTAACAACCATGTGGACTCCACAACAACTAAACAAGGTATCAATTGATGCTTCGCAACCTAGTTCGTGTTGACCTTAAGGTTAGATCTCAGAGTCGCCTTGAGCTTGTCAACCTCAACCGTGCGAATCGACCTTAGGGTTGGACTCTTACTATCTGAGTCACCTTGAGTTTAGTTTGCTTCCTTAATTTCACTTCACCCTTAGATCGACTTGTCATGGACGAAACCTAATATCTCCATCAATAAGAATGATTAATTGATAAATACTATGTTAGAACGAAGAATGTATATATATATATATTTATTTTTTTTATTTTGTTTTTTAAGTATAGTATGTATTACTTTTTTTTTTAATTAATATTGCTGCTTTTGTACCTCTTTTATTTAATTTAAATTTGGAGGTACAATTGAGTTGCTTCTGAGTGACGGTTGTTGACCACGGCGACGAGTATCATTTTGGCAGGACACAGACGGATCGGAGGAGGGCAGGCCACCGGAGGCGAGTTGAGAACGTACGGCAACGTGCGGCAAAGGGAAAATCGAAAAGGACTTTGACTACCTACTTGGACAAATATTTTAGGAAAAAGTGTCAAATAGGCCACTGAACTTGTCGCTTTTGTGCAATTGGGCCATTGAACTTAAAAAGTGTGCAATTCAACCATCAAACAAGCAAAATTTGTGCAATTAGACCATTTTTACAAAAAAATTTAATTCAATTTGAGTTAAAAACATTTCAATGTTGACTCCCAACTAGTATGGTAGAAGAAAATGACACTCTTAATACATATATGTTAGTAATATAATTGAATTTTACCAGAAATTTTTTGTAAAAATGGTCCAATTGCACAAATTTTACTTGTTAGATGGTTGAATTGCACACTTTTTAAGTTCAATGACCCAATTGCACAAAAGCGATAAGTTCAGTGGCCTATTTGACACTTTTTCCAATATTTTATCTTCCACAACAAAGATTCCCCTTAGATCATCATGGACAAACATTTTTTTATAAATTTGTTTTGCCAATTAAAGATTTTCCAACACCATCATGGACATCATAATATATGTTTCTACAATAATAATAATAATAATAATAATAATAATAATAATAATAATGGCAGTACGTAGACGTTTGAAAAATAGTGGATCCTTCCCCTGGGATCAGGCATAAGTGGTGGTGTTAGATATTGCAATTTATTTTATTTTATACATAAAGCGTATAAAATATGCACAGAAAATGCTAAAATTAATTTATTCTTTTAGCATACAACGAAATGAAACAAACAAACACTAATTATGTAGCATTGCTACCTCAATATATCCTACTGGAAGGAAAATCTGATCTTATACGCACATGCAAAAAGGATTTTTTTTTTAATGAATACATAGACGGAATAGAAAATAAATCACATAGTAAAATAGATCTATTCCACGTAATCTTGTTTTATTATTATTATTTTTTAAAAATTGTTTGATTGGATATTATTGTTTTATTTGGCTTATGAGGCTAGTCAACAAAGAATTACATTGAGCAAAATCGATCTAAGTTATTTATAATTGATCGTATTAAGTTAAAAAGACACAAAGGTTCCGTTAGAAAATTTGGAAAATAATTTATAGAAAATGACTCATTTTTTAGAAAAATATTTTAATTTTCTAGTGTTTGACTGAATGTCAAAAAATTATCTTTTTCTGTTTGGTTGAAAGTTAATCAATTATATTTTTTCTGTTTGGTTCATTTTCATGAAAATGAACATATTATTTGTGGTGGTGGTAGTAGTAGTAGTAGTAGTAGTATGTGGTGGTGGTGGTGGTGGTGGGTGGTAGTGGTGATGGTGGCGGTGGTGATATTGTGATAATAATAATAATAATGATGATGATGAGGAGAAGGAGGAGGAAACTAACTTAAAAAAGAAGAGAAAATAAAGAATCTAAAAAATGTCTTACGACTAAAAAACTATGAAAACATTTTCTGGCCAATTTGACATATTTCCGTTGATCAAAATGAATATTTTTTTCGTTAACTTCATCTTTTCAAGTACACAAACACTGAAAAATCCAAAAAAAAAAAAAAAAAAAGACTTCCGAAAGCATTGGCTGAGCCACTGTGGGGCAGCTGTCCCCCCACTCTCCCACTCCATATATAGTATATATATCAAATGTACCAAAATATAAACAAAATTTAATTTGGCTTAGATGGTAAGGCTTTATTATTATCATATAATAATATAATATTAAATGGTCTATTGTTTGAATCATGTAGCACTAAATTCTGTTTTCAAATTTTTTTTGTTCGATAGCACTAAATTCTATTTTCAATTTTTTTGAATATCAACCGTGAGAATTCTAATTGAATTTTTCATTTGTAATATTGTGACTTTTCCCCCTCATTTCTTAATATTAATAGTGAGATGATGACAAATTTGTTTTTTGCATTTTTTAAAAATATTAATAGTGAGAAATCTAATTGAATTTTTTATTTGTAATATTGTGACTTTTTTTAAAAAAAATTAATAGTGAGATGAGTGATTTATAATGTGTATTCCATTCAAATTAATTTTATCTAATTAATTATGTTTTATATTTTATTTTAAATATTTTTTTATCTTGTTATATTTTGATTTTTCATCTTAAAAGTGTTTCATTTTTTTTCTAGAATATCTCGTTAATTTTAATCTTTCGCCTTAACTGAAAATTTTTTCTAGATTCACCCCTATTTGAAAGTCATAATTTGAGTTTTAAACAGATATTAAATAATTTTGTTAAAAATTAATTTTAAAATCTTGTAATTATAATCTCCAAATAACTGGTTTTTTTTGTTTTTTTGTTTTTAGGTGTTGGCGTTTAGGACAAATATTAGTGTGTAACGTATGGAGTGAGAAAAGGTGTAGGGGAGAGGTCACATTATAGAATTCAGAACCCAGTGTTTTCACTGACACTCATTTCCTTCACTGCCATTTTAGGGCTGGCATTGGTGGAAGTGTATAAATATAGATGTAATCTATTATATTTTAATATTAAACTTAAATATACAGTATCTTTGACTGGATTTTTTCATGAAATACTCAGCCAAACCCCCCCCCCCCCCCCCCCCCCC
>NC_044925.1:24234074-24264663 GCF_003576645.1 Ipomoea triloba | reverse complement strand
CCCCCCCCCCCCCCAACCCACAAAAAAAAAACAAACAAACAAAAAACACCATTTTCATGAATTAAATACGCAGCACGTACCATAATTATAGTGATCCAACTAAGAGTGGCGAGATTGCTGGAATTAAAGCTGCATCATATTCATATTTGCAACCAATATACAGCTAATCACCAACAAATACAAACCGTGACTCGCGCCACTACTACACCTTTATTTCATCATTATTACTTTTTTTTTTAAAAAAAAAAATTAACTGAGATTTCCCAACTTTATTGAATTATATCTTTTGCTTATGAACCAATTCAGACTCATAAAGATAATAATTAAGGCAATTTAGTTTCAAGAATCAACACTAAACTGTACACTTTTGTGCTCGTGGAGCTTATCCTAAACTCAAACCTCTCCAATGCATGTGACAGGATCGAACCTTCACTTTATTGCTCGAGTCAAATTTAAAGTGAGACTTTTCATTCACTAGATTAATATATTGGATATAGAAAACGTTTTTTGAGCTTCATTTGAAAGACAACTCTTTCCTACTCTTTTGTCTCGTGTTCAATTTTGTGGGGATAAAATAGAAAGGCAAAATTTTCAAAAAAAAAAAAAGAAAAAAGAAAGAAAGGCAAAAAAAAAAAAAAAAAGTACTGGTCCATATATACCATAAGTGGATTGCTGCCATAAGTAAATTGAGCAGTCAGATGATCTCAACAACTACATTTCCAGCTTTGCATTAAATGATCTAAACCCTCCCTTTCTCCTTAGGTTGACTCATTTTGAATTTTTCTTCAATAAAGTAAATAAATAAAATCTTTCTATTATTTATTTCTAAGAAACAATCTACTATGTTGAATCAAAAGGTATTTTTCATACTACATGAATGTACACAATCTGCTACAATAATACACACAAATTAAATTGTGTACATTCATGTTCGAAAAATTGCACACATCCTAGTATGTGTGCATTTATGTTATTATATATATATATATACACACACAAATTTGAAGAAAAAGGAGGGAGTTAGTTGATAATGAGGAATGAGTAAAAATTGTAACTTTATAGGGTAAAAGTGGAAGTGTCCTCATTTCTTTGTCGCATTTCTAAAGAAAGCCTTTCACTTTCCAGCTGATATAATGACACAAATTCGAACCTCAGAGAATCTAATGACTTAAAACCCCTACTTTCATCCAGTACATACTCTTCTCTATCATTCACCCTGCACTCCATAAATAATGGTTAAATATAATTCAGATACATTACATACAGTGTATATAGGCAGAGTATAAAATTTAAGAGGGAAGTTAAAGCTGTGGTAATTAATTAAGTTGTTTACCTACCTATGAGCTACAAAATACTTAAAATCTTTTAGATACTTCAACAATATAAAATTTATTTGACATGATGTGTTTTGATTAGGTCATCAATCATCGTCAAATAAATTTTTAATTTAATGGTTAATTAGAAAAAATATGTCACAATAGTACTCAAAAAAAAAAAAAAACATATCACATGTCATGTCATGTGTGATTTATCGTAATATTTTATTTATTGTGTTATGTAGCCACTACTTTAGAGTATGCATTAGATAAGTCTTGCTTCATGAAAATTTTGTACAACAAATTTGATCGATAAGATGTTTGTAAAAATTGAACTTGTGACAATCAGGTATAAAACTCATGTTTTACCTATTCAGCAACTTTTTGGATTATTATTATTATTATTATTATTAAAGGTGGTTTAATTCAGGTAGGCCAAAGCACCACGGATGATCAATCAATAAATTAAAAGTTAAAAGTGATTCTAAATTTGTAATCATTTTTAGCGACCAAAAACAGTGTAGTAAATGAAGTGATTAGTTGAGATGAAAATTTAAACGTAGTAATTAGCACGTACACTTTTCAGATTGACTGATATAACCATCCTCTCCATTTTTACTTTAATCATTAATTAACACTATAAGATAAATAGATAATGCTAACGCATATCCTAGTAATCCTACAACCATTGGTTAAGAAGCTCACTTTATAGATCACAAAGATGATGTAAACAAAATATACAACTATAGAATCAATTTTTTTTTTTTTTTTTGGTATCAATAGAGAGAAAACTCGATTTAATGGTCTCTCACAGTAACACATTTTTTAAAATTTACAAAAAAGTTTAATTTATAACCGTTATTATACCCGAATGTCTGTTCTGCTAGGTGAAGTCTACATTGTTAATACAAGTATTATCAACTTGGTTGTAGTGGCCCACAATGCAACAACACATACCTAACTGAGTTTAACTATGTTAAAGAGTGATTTTGTAATTATTAATATTTCAAAAATTAAAATAATTAAACAAGAATAAATTTAAATTTTAAAATTACAATATTTTTTCATTAATTAAATTTAGGGGTAGCTCAAAGAATTTAATGACAACTTCGTTTACTTTTAGCTAAGCTTTTATGGGATGTCTCCTTTTGTGTTGTTCATGTGGCAAACAAATTAGCCACCTTTTCTACAGTTGGTCAATAGTGTGGACCTGCCAATCTGCCATAACCAAATAATTCCAACATTATTCTTAACCTTCCATTTAAATTTTGAGACAAGCATGCACCTAACATTCATGCCACTATATTTTTCATCCTATAGTCAATAATATTTCATTCCTACCAATTAAAGTAGACTTAACTTTGAAATTTTGAATTCTTGATAATAATGCAATAATTAACATTCACAAGGATAAAGTTCAGACATGTTTTTTGTTCAAGGAAAAAGTCTTAGTATAGGTTTGAATATCACATTATGCATGATACGAGTATCACATATTGTGAATATTATCTTCATAAAATTAACAAGTTTTGTGTTGATTTTGTAATGATATGAATTTTTTGGGGTAGATTTTGAGGTTTTTTTTTTTGTTTTTTTTTTTTTAAAGTTGGGTTCACAACTATTAGCTAGGTTATTTTTATATTTGGTCTCTAATTATTATTGTATCGCATTTAGTGCATAATTTTTCATTTTTTATTGCAAAAAATAGTCTTTATAACCAAATTTTCAATAGTAAACAACCAGAATGTATTGTATTTTCAATTTAGAACTATTTCAGCTTGAACATATAGATGTTTTTGACGATGAATATGATTTAAAGCTAGAAACATGTCAACGTTCTATTTCTTCAATATAATTTTTCATTTTTCTAGAAAAACATTTAGAAATGTTGTTGCAAGGGATTGAAGTGTGGATCTACTATTCATTTGCCTCTTTCTCTATTTCTTCAAATTTGGAAAATTAGTTGAATGGATTATCAAAATTCTAGAAAAAATGGAGAACAAATTGATAAAAAAAAAATTAGTAAACAAGTTTTTATAAAAAAAAATTAGTAAACAAGTTTTTATAAAAAAAAATCATTTCTCCATTTTTTATTTTTTTAGAAAAATGGCTCATTTCTATATATAGTTGAAATAATTAAATGTGGGCCAAACATATAATAATAATAATGATAATAATAATAATAATAATAATAATAATAATAATACTTGTGTTGGTATTACACGTATAAATAATGTAATAGCTATTTGATCAAAATAGTAATAATTTCCTCGTGTTATTAAATAATTTATAGATTTATAGATATAAACTATATAGCACCTGTATGCTATAAATTTCATTAAAGATAATAATACCCCAAGCATTAATTTGATTCAATAATTGACCCCTAAATATTATAAAGGTTTAGAAGTAATTAATACTCATTGGCGGTCCATTTGCATTAAATTAGAGATACTTCTCCCTTGGCCCTTCAATTTAATCAATATTTGACGTACTTTAGTCATTAAAAAAAAAAAAAACAAAAAATTAAAACCTCGATTAATTTGGATGAGACTTGTGTTCAACGTGCAACTCTTGTCTCTTGATGCATGAATGTGTTGAAAAACAACGGTATTGAATGTAGACAAATTAGTTAGGTTACTCGAGCATTCAAAGTTTTGTGACATTTACGAGTTTCAAAAATATTTTATGGGGAATTTATTATCTCCAAGTTTAATTTGTAATGTAATTTAATTAATGACTTCAGACGTAATTTAAGTGTATTTTTTATATATCATAGAATACATTTTTTTTTTGTGACGAGAGAAAATCGATTCACTATCTAATGATTCATTTGGTAAATTCCATATATACTGTGGCCCTAGCCGCCAAATGACCAAAAGGAGGTAAACCAACCTAATTTATTCATAGTTGACTGACTCAAACCAAAAAGAATAATAGGTTGCTCTCATGCATTCTATAATTTTGCTTTTATATTTGGACACTCGTTCTTACCTAATATTTTTTATTTACGAGAAAATTTACAACGCTACCTTTGATGAAGTCCGGCTTGTAACCTTACCCAACAAATTACCACAAATAAATAAATTGTTTAGGTTAGTCATAACTATCAAACTCAATCCAAGAATATTAATATGCTAGTTTTTTTTTTAAAAAAAGTTTTTTTTTCCAATGTGAATGCTATAAATAATTAAATATTAATCCAAAGCTAAATATTAGGGGAGTAGAGAAGGAAGGTGGGAACTGCGGATATACTTCTGACAAAACGTGTTTTCTTTAGCAAACAATTTATTTTCTTTCTTTCTTTCTTTTTTTTTTTTTTTGAGGAAATTTTCTTTCTTTTTTTAATTACAAAAACTATCCTAAAATATGTTGACCCAATTACTATGAGTTTTCAAGAAAGAACATATCCGAAGCACAAAAATCTTTCTTTATAAATGTTTTTTATTCATTAAATCAGAGCAAGTTAGTCCTTATGGAAAATCAAATTTAATGTTCGATTATCTTTTACCGTTACACTAAGTAAAATGAAAATAGATTATCTTATCCACTTCGCTTTTTTCAATTTTATAAAATTGTGACTTAAAATTTAAAATAGGTTACTTTTTGAAGACATGAATTATATAGTAAGAGATTGCATATAAAGTATTATTTATATTAATACTCCCAATTTAGATATTGTTTTAAAAAGTATATTTTAAAACATTACTAAAATTAAGTAGGTTGATTTTGGGAAAGCAAAATTATTATTATTTATTTTATTTTATTTTGGGGGGGATATACGGCTTATAGAAATGACAATTGGTATATGTGCCAAAGTTTAGACACCCATGTGTTATTAAAAGGATAAATATAATAAAAAATGTTAATTGGAATTTAATAAAAATAAATAAAATAAATTGTAATTGAATTCCACGCGGATATATTTTGAGTAAATTAAAATCGGCAGTGTGGGAGGCAAAAATTTGGGAAAAAAATAAATGCAATCGGCGAGGAAATGGGTCAAAGAATCGGTAAAAGATCGCCGACCTTTAATGATGTATTGGAAGCTCTTCTCGTCACCTCCAAAGCCAAAACACTCTTCTCTACTTCTCTGCAGTCAGCATTCAGCTAAAGAAAACTTTTACAGAGCCCTGTTCTCTCTTTCTCTCTCTAAACTACTTGGCCTCTTCTCTCTCACCACAATACATTTAAACAGTGGCCTGTAGATATAGAGAGAGAGAGAGAGGAGCCAAATCCAATGGAGTACGAAAGGATTCACAAAGTTCAGGTATATGATTTCATTTGCACAAAACTTTTTTTTTTTCTTTTTTCTTTTTTTGGGGTTAGTTTTCTCAATGAATTTTGTCGTTTCTTTGTATTACATTTTCATCATTTTGTATGATACGACTCTGTTGAAAGCTTGAAATGATTGAATGTGATTGTTTTGGTGAAATTCTGGTCTTGTGTAGTCAAATCTTGATCTGAGTTTTCGAAACACATTTTATGTATTCACTTACTTTTTTCGTTTTGTTTTGTCTCTTGCTAGGATTTTATGACTAAAATGGTTGAATGAATCTTTTTCTGTTTGTTCTTTGGTGGGCTGTATTTTAAATTGTAGAGTTTGATTATCTCTCTTTTCTCTCATTTTCTTTTCATTTTTTTGGAAGTTGGGTATAAAGTTTGAATCTTTTCTGGTGTTTATTTGGTGGGTTGTGTTTGGAAATGTGAATTTTGATTTTATTTTTTTTGTTTGGATAAAGACTGGTATAATATCACCAAGTAAGCTGAGAATGAAGCTGGTAGGAGCTCACTTTCAGAGGAAGAAGGGGGATGGATCAAATTCAAATTGCAACTCCTCAAGAACTTCACCTTCCAAAGTTGGGGATTCTGAGTTTGTGAAGAACAGCTTGTTGGCCTCTGAGAGTGGAGATGTTGAGGAGGAAGGTATATTTGTTTGGGTTCAATTTATGATTCTTCATATATATTTCTTTTTGGTCATTGGAAATGATTGCCCCAAATTTGCAACTTCAAGTGAAAACACCCCCAGTGTCTAGTACCCAAATTGACTGCTGGAAATCTGGTGCTTATTGTCGCAAAGAAATTTTCCTGCAGTGTAAGCTCTGTGGGAGTGTGTGAATATTGTTTGTTTGATTTTGCTGTTTTGGCATTTAAGAAATATGTGTTGTCCTAAAAGTGCTGAAGACCCCTTGTGCCCGGAGTGTTAGGCAAGTGGTGGGAATTGGGACTAACGGGAGACTCGCAATTTATCTCCTCCAGTGGTTCTTGGGCAAGGGGTTTTGGGAGTGACTCTTGGGTCGGGGTTCGGGGGGCTTATTAGAATTAGTTGGTATGAACCTGCCGGCTAAAGGCAAGTGGTGGGAACCCGAGGACTAACAGGGAGACTCGCAATTTACCTCCTCTAGTGGTTCCCAAGCAAGGGTTCTGGGGGCTTAGGATTAGTCAGCTGTAAATTGAGAAACCTAATGTATCAAAAAAAAAGTGATGGTTTTCCTTTTGGTTTTGGTTTGTTAAGCACTCACCGGGATGTTTTCCCTTAATTTTGCAGCTTCCAGATTTGAAGCGGCGGCATTGAAATCGTCTGGGAATCCTATGCCAAACGGGGGCCAAGGTGATTTGGATTTACATCAGACAAAAGAGAATGCAGAGTTTAGTCATGTTAAGATGCATCATGTGTCCAAGGCTGAGGGTAGTAATAATTCTAGTTCGGTTCACCCGCTGAAAGCATACGAGGACGAAAATCTTGATTATGACAGCACTTCTAGTTTCGAGTTCCATAAAGGGGAGAGATCAATGCACCACCATTCCATTGCGAGGTCGTTTTCGAGACCTATGCCATCCAAGTGGAACGATGCCGAGAAGTGGATAATGAGCAGGCAAACCATGCAAGCTAATCAATCCAAAAAGGCCCATTATCAAAACCAAGCAAACCGTATACCTGCCATGAACATCGTTAGAGTTGCTCCAGAATCGACCAGCTTCGAGAGTAAATTAGCCGTAAAGAGGGTGGACTTTTGTCAACCACCATCACAGATCGTGCCTGAAAAGTTCGCGTTTTCTCACCACGGGTCTTATCCTATTTCTGGTCAGGAGAATGTACCAACTGCCTTAATCGATCTTTGTCCCGAAAGTAACAATTTGCCAGAGATGGACGATGAGAGGTTAACTTGTACAAATCGTTCAACAGGAGATCGAGAAGGTAAATAGTGAAATGCTTAAGCCTAGATAAGATTTAGGGCAACAATTGAAACAACAATTGAACTTTGCTATTTCGTTCAACGAGTGACTGAACCCGATAACATTATTCTGATAATTGTTTGTATAGGTATACCTGGCATAAGATCGGTTTCAATGAGAGACATGGGAACAGAAATGACTCCGATTCCAAGCCAAGAGCCTTCAAGGACCGCAACACCCGTTGGGGCAACAACCCCGCTTCGCAGCCCAACGTCATCAATACCATCTACTCCTCGAAGAGGAGAGCCAACGGGCTGTCCTATAGAGCATGCTTTCGACAACATTTCTCAGCACTCGTCAGAAAACGGTAAGAAGGAACTATCAGAACAAGAACTGAAGCTCAAGACAAGAAAAGAGATTTTATCCCTCGGTATGCAGCTCGGTAAAATGAACATCGCTGCTTGGGCAAGCAAAGACGAGAAAGAAAGGAGCAGCTCTGCTGCTGAAAACGACGACACAGCAGCAGAACTCGAGCAGATTGAATTTGTTAAACGCGCAGCTGCTTGGGAGGATGCTGAAAAATCGAAGCATACTGCCAGGTCTCAGTAAATTTTTGACAATGAACTTATCGTAAACACATTCCCCTCCCCGCTAATGTTCTGTTTTGACCATTAATTCATGAAATTGTTATCGTATTTTCAGATTTAAGCGTGAAGAAATAAAAATCCAAGCCTGGGAAAGTCAGCAGAAAGCTAAGCTTGAAGCAGAAATGAGAAGAATCGAGGTATGTAAGATTTTTATCAAAACCTTTAGTCCATCATTGTTACCCTACTCCCTTTATACCGAGAAAATATCAATATTTCCAGGCACAAGTTGAACAAATGAGAGCACAAGCTCAAGCGAAGATGGTAAAGAAGGTAGCAATGGCAAGACAAAAATCAGAAGAAAAGCGGGCAACAGCTGAAGCCAGAAAAAACCGACAAGCTGAGAAAACCGCTGCTCAGGCAGAATACATTCGTCAAACTGGTCGACTTCCATCCTCATCATCTCTCTCGTGTTGCGGGTGGTAATAGCTTATGATAAACAGCGGAAATGAATGCAAATAGTAAAAAAAAAAAAGCAATTCTAATACAGGTAGCCTGCAGATCTTGCCTCATTTATACTGCCTAAATTTTGTAATGGAACACTATTGAAACACTGGTCTCTCATGGACATCTCATCCATTTTGTATGTACATCAGAAAATTTAAGTTTTCAAATGGAGTGGTTGCAGTGCATTACTTTCTGAGAAATGAATATCAAGAACTAGGTCCTTTGTAGCTCCCAAGTATTTTCTATCTTTTTAACAATTTATTTTCCTTAAAAGTATAAATGTTGTAAAATACCCTCTATCTTTTGGATAATATCTGTGAGGGTATCCTCAGACCACTTTGGGTATGAAAATAATCTGCATTTGTAGTTTTGTACTGTGCAACTGACATTTAACATGGTAAGATTCAAATGCAGATGACGAGAGAAATTTGCAACTATTATTCAAGAGTATACATTGGATAAGTTTTACTTTGTGATCCTAGTTAACAAAAGAATCGTAAAAAAGTAAACCAACCTAGATTCATAACTGGTTGACTCAAACCATGAAGGCCTATAGGCAACTGTCACTGAAAGTCAAATTTTAAACCTTGTAATTACCCAATCAACAATCTGACCAACTTCAAGCTAGGATTGCCCATTTTAAACTTTGTAGTTACCCAATCAACAGTCTGACCAACTTCAGGCTCAATCATTATCGCATGGACCATGGTCGTCACAGCTGTGTGGACCATAAATAAAAAGTACATTTTTAATATATTAAAAGTACATTATTTTGGTACATAAGGTACATTATTTTAGAGTACATTATTTAAGTACTGAAAGTACATTATTTTATATATATATATGAAATAATGTATTTTCAGTACAAAAATAATGTACTTTAAGTATAATAAAAATGTACCTTATATTCATGGTCCACACAGCTATGTGAACTATGATCCACACAATAATTTGCCCTTCAGGTAGGATTGCCCTGAATGCATAAACTTTTACATAGATCCACTGTCACACAAGAACACAGGAGCATTAATTACACCAAGACAATCATTTGGGGTGTAAAACACCCTTTACATTTAAACTAAATCCTCAAGTAAATTCACATGATGGAGGAGCTCCCTTTTTGCTACATGAAAGACCAAAGATCAGACCATCCATTTCTGATGAAAGTATGCAACCTTGCTACTTAGTCTCAAGAACCGAAATTTTATAACAATTTTTTTCAGTGACAAGGCATCATATCATATCATATATAGGTTCCTATCCAGATGATCAGCAAGTCAGCAGACATGCAGCAGAACATCGCTTAAAGCTACATATTCATCATATAACGAGATGGATCTCTATTTATCCTGCAATGAGGTAGGGAACTACAGGTCATTCTCTATTATAAGCTCAAATGGAAAACAAAGCAAGTTCTCAGTAGATTATTTCTTTTTCCTGGCCAGGGGAAGGGGGGGTGGTGGTTATTGCGTGATATTACTCACCTTCCGACCATGAGGTGCATAGAGTTACTCATCCCCTTCAAAGTCCATGAGGAAGTCTGTTAAGTTTTCAGAATCATCTATAGCTTCATCCAAAGACATGTTTTCTTTTTTCGGTTTAGGCTGCAATGTTGAGAAGGAAGAAATGCAGGTTACATATTGCCTTCAATGCATAAACATTCATAGACAACGCTAGATCTTATCATCTCTCGTACTAATCTCAGAAAAGATAACATTAGGACATCCAATCCAATCCTTAAGTAGATCTATACTTGTTAACCAACAGGTAAACAACCACCACTAGCATTCTCTAACATCAAAACTTTCACGAAGGCTCATCTCCAACTGCATCACTAATGCATTTACTCGGTTTATAATTTTCTACTGGAACAAGTGCTACCATTCCGTGTTCTTTCTGCTTTGATTATCACAACTAGAAATTTCTAGACATATAGTTTCCACTCCACAAACATCCAAAGATGAAGATTATCTGGTTTACGAGGATAAAAATGGTGCAACATATAGTGAAATGTCTACCCACAAAGGGGGCTAAAAAATATATGACCAAATAAATAAATCACCTTTGTCTTGCGAAGCTCAGGATTACTTTTCAGAACACTCCAATTGCGAGAGATTTTCTCCTCTTCAACTCCACTCTCTTCTTCATCCTGGAGATTTAAAAGATGAATCTACAGCCAACATAATGATTCCAAATACCTCGTTCCAGAATATCTCATTAGCGAAAAGGGGTAAAAAAAAAAGGATAAAAGTTTCGAATAATATAAGTAATAGAATGGACTGACATCATTTTCACCGATGTCAACAGCTTGTGCCATGGCTTCATCCATATCTGTGTACTGTCAACGAATTATAAGCAGAATCAGAAAAAAACAGGGGAAATTAACAAGAAAAAAATTATGAATTTATGACACTGAACTCTAAACAATGAGAAACTGTGGGGGATGAAATTTTATTACAAGACTCGTCTAGAAATGCTTTAATAAAACTAGCATATGCCACAAATCATTATTGCAGGACAGTTACCTCTATTTCTTCTGTTTTCTCTTTTGCCAGAATAGCATCTAGCTCCGCTCTTGGAATTATTTTGCGATGCTGACCAGAAAATATTCATTGTTAAATCAAATAATAGTTGGAAATTAAACAAATATTTTTAAAAATACTATTGGAAGAAGTAGCCATTATAATCACAAGTTATGCTGCATCCAATTATACATGCCCCTGTTTTTTAGTGAATCTATTTTAGTTCAAACAACCCCCAATTAAGAATATGGTGAATATGAAAAATGAAAAGAAACTGTGCGCTTCTATTATATTTTGTCACAAAATTATTAGTGATTTTTGAAAGTCTTCATCCGATGCAGGCAAAGAACCTTGGACTAGGGGGCAACCCCAGCCAAGTTGGTCAGGCTGTTCACTTGGTAACTACAAGGTTACAAGTTTGACTCCCAGCGGGAGCTGCCTATTGCCTTCTTGGTTTGAGCCGATCAGCTATAGGAAACCTGGGCTAGTTTACCTATTTGTGGTCCTTTGCCGGATAGGGCCACAAGGCGGGGTTTACCCAGTGCACACTCTCAGGTAGTGGCTACGGGTTTCCCTCGTTACTCAAAACCAAAAATAAAAAATAAAAAAAAACCTTGGACTACCAAGATTGACAAGAAATTAATAGACACTTGGACTCACAAGTCACAACTGTCCAACAACATCTGTTTCATCCAGGAGAAAAACACAACAATATCACCCACATTCCTAGAACTCTAGAAGTATTTCACATTCTTAGTTTTCACGGGAATGTACCAATTGTTAATGCTTATAGAAAGGGAAAAAATCGGCCACCTTAGATACAGAGTCATTTTGATTAACATTATGACGGAATCATATAGCTGATTGTGCAGCATATTACTAAAACCATTGTGTGTTTTAAAATGTAAAAATCAAACAAAGATGTCAATCAATTACAAAAGCTATATAAGAAGAAACAGCACAAAGCACTTAAGAAATAAAAGATCCAAGTGTAAGTTATCACACCATACCTCTTTCAGATATGCAAGCATATCTGGTGTTGGTTCGTGAAAATCTGGACCTCTAAAATCGATCACCTCATTTGGGTCTTGAATGTAATTTATTGTTGGGTAAACGGGATCTCCACCCCATACTGCAACAAAAATCAAGTTAACTTATCAGAAAACTATATGGAGTGCAATAAAAGAAGAAAGAATATTGTTTGACATTTTATCATACTTTACAGAACAATCAGCATAAACTAATACCTACTCTACAAACATAGTCAAAGCTCTATTATTATAGTAAAGTTACAAGAATTCATAAACTACATGTTTGTGGATGGATACCAAGTTAAAGCAAAATCTAATCAAATGGAAGGCTGAGATCAGTGGCAACTTATTAAAAAAGAAATTAATAAATTTTAGTAAAATAGCATACAAGGACTTTACATATAGAAACAATAGGCAAAAACCCTGTCAAGTCTATAAGCATCATGTAGCTTCTGATAACTTAAACTCTATGGCCAGAACTGCATAAATGAATGATGAAAATGGCAGGGACACAAAGCAGATTTATAGATATTTAACTTCATTTGTCTGAAAGAGAGGAAGTAGCTAAGAAGATACTCTGTTTTATCTGATCCTCCCTCATTCTCATGGCTAAAGGATCTCGACGGATACGGTTATCAGTTCCTATCATTATGCGGTATTCTCGATCAGTTTGATGGCAGAACATTTCAATGAGCTGTTTGTTCTCATCTTCTCCAGTCTCTTCAAAGTGCTTTTGAATAGCTTCACGTGAAGTGTCTCTCTTCCAAGCTTTAACCCACTCTGAGTAGTACGCAATTGGACCATCTTTCTCCAGTCTATCTTGTTCTGCCTGTAGCCTGTAAAAAAATTACGGTCCTGTTTGGTAAATAGCTGTTAGCTGATTGGGTTGGCTGTTTGGGTTAGAAGGTATGATTTGTTGATAACATTGGCTGATTGTAGAAAGGTGTTTGATAAATTAGCTGTTAGCTGATGGCTGTTTGGTATAATTTCTTTTCTCAAAAAGCTAATTGAAAAGGCTACTTTGAGTAGCCTTTTGAATTTTAGCATTTTGAAGTTACAAAAAACTTATTATTTACCAACTAATAGTGGTCAAATAAGCCAAAATTGACTGATAGGCTGATTATTTACCAAACAGGGCCTACATATTTTTTCACCACCTAATAGAGCACATTTTGCCAAGTTAGAGATCAAACACGAAACTAAAAAAAAAAAACCTTTCTTCTTTGTATATGTGTCGCCTTGCTCTGTAGAGTGCAGTCTCTGTCCTAGTAGGATGCTCACCATAAAGCTTTACTTGCCCAGTCTCTGCCATAGCTTTTAGAAACACCTGATCCCATGAATATACTTCTTTAGAGTTCAGGGAGGATGAGGGGAGCAGATCAACAATTTTCTGTAAGCTATCATAACTAATTTCTATAGAAAACAGAGAATCGAGTGGACATATATCAAGAATATCATCCTTGTATAGATCACATTTTATTTGTTACATTTTCAGACTAACTAGAGTATTCATGCCTCTAGATTAGCTCAGATAACCCCAAGACAAATGCAGTGAGTTATAGCTTAAATACTGAACTGCAGAATAATTGCAATAAAACAAAAACCAAAAGGATCAATAATGTTTATGATAAGCTTCAACAGCTTTCCATAATATTATTGTACATAATGAAGAAATAAAGGAAAAATCTCCCTAGCCGTCCAAAGGTTCAACCAGGAAGTTTTTAGAAGTACATATATGTTGGGCGGAGGCCGGTGAAGGACCAACCAGTTGGCTGGGGGGATTGTTGGACGGAGGCCTGAAAGGCCAAGTTCCGCACCCTGCCTCTAAAAAATGTGGCGGTATAAGGAAATAAAGTTGCACCTTCACTACTAGCTATAGCTTTTGGTGTAGTGGTAAGCGCTTGATCCTAACAATATACATTCGTCTGGAAGAAAAGTGTATGTTGGTAATTATTAGTGCTTCCACTTATGGCTGTGAGTCTTCATGGGAACCACAGGTGATAGGTTCATGTTTCTCATTCAAAAATGTGCCCTGAGCTTTGGAATAATTTTCAACTGTATGGGATGTGGATAGCAAGATACAAATAAAATAAAATACTCTATATAACATTTAATCAAAGCTACGAGTGAGCTCATTAATTAAAGAATTATTTCTGGGTTGGCACAGGCAATAAATCATATCTTTTATAGTTTTATTCAACACGGTCACCCAACATGGCAATTAGACATCTGGGAATAACCGGATATAGTAGCAGGCATGGAAACAATATATTGAAGGTGCTAGAATGCACTTCCAACGTCAACATTACACTCTTAAAATAAGCATACTTGAGTGACTAACCGTTTCAACATCAGGGCGTCGCCTCTGCCACCTTGACCATTGCTCCTTATCTGGCTTTCTCCAGTTCCACCATAGTTGTTCACTTGTCAGTGTCTTCTCAATTGGCTTCTTTACTTTTGGATCAACAAAAGGGTGAGGGTTCCCAACTCTTTTGTCCAGTTCATACTCAGTGAGCTCCTCTTCTTCAGGTTCGGTCTGATAAACAACATACTCTGAGGAGAGATCTTTTGGGCCTTCGGATGCAGCATCTGAAGTCTCCAGTTCCACTAGATTATCTGCGATTACATCCGTCACTGAAGACTCAGAAGTGGCAGCAGATACCTTGTGCTTCTTTCTTCTACTTCCAGGATTTTTTCCATAAGACGGAGTTCCTGTGGAAACACCCGGAGGTTCAGGAGCTCTGGCAGCTCTCACTCTACTAGCTGTGCCTTCGGGCCAGTACTCCTGCCCAGGAATGCTTGCACGAGCACCAGAGGCAGGTTCAAGCTGCCCAGATGTGGAGTCCAGATAGCTATAATATGGGTAACGCTCAACTGATACTTGTTCAAAGGAATCTTGCTTCTTTTCTTTATCCTCACTCGTACACTTTATAGAAGGAAGTAAAAGAGTTTTTTTAACAGGATAGTTCAAGACTACTCTAAACTGCCAAACTGACACCGGAAATGAACCTGTAAATGATGTCTGGTGGTTCCCACAAAAATGTTTGCATGTATTAGCAAAATTAACTAAACTCAATAGGAAAAAAAAATTCTTAGCAATAAAAAACCTCCACCTAAACAAGAACATGTCTATTCAACAGCTCAAAAGATTACCAAACAAATAAAAGACACAGCAAAAGCACAATGCAACACTAATATCAGGTTCCATTTGCTCATTTAAATGTAAAGTCATTGATTTTACAACCTCTCATACTTGTTAACGGCTTGGGTCTAAAATTTTCAGGGAATTACAAATTTTCTCCCCGTTCTTTCCCAAAAGCTACTAGTTTCAGGTCTTGCGAATCTATTTAGCTCCTCACACCATTCCCCATTATCTCATCTCTCAAATTTAAGTGAAAATATGTAGCAATGGTGTCGTTTATGCCTCATATGACTGGAAGATGATAGGTGCTGAATATAAATTGATGCTTGTAACCCTACATGTTCTAACATCACAATTAATAAAAGACCAGCTTCCCTCCGTGGACATAAGCACATTACCGAACCACGTAAATCTTGTATTCTTTACTTTCTGCCATTGTTTTCAATTCTCATTCTCTTTATATCTCAACAAATGGCAATTAACAAACACTGACCGAAGAACATACATAAGCATTACTCTTTACTCTATAAGCAACAAATGTAAATGCTCAATAAGAATTACTGAATAAACAATAATGCAGACAGTAACAAGAAGAAGTACTTCAAAGAAACCTTAAGATTCAGGCACCGAACTCTCCTAGCACCAACCCCTTCTACAGAAACCATATTTCTCGGTCCTCTATCTGCAATTTAAAAACAGAAGAGAGAAAAAAAAAAAAAAACACAAAACAAAACAAAACAAAAAAAAAACAAGCAAATGAGGAAACAGTGTTACAACGAAACAGAAATTTCCTGCACATAAATACTTGAAATTCAAAAAGAAACCGACCTTGGTGCCGGAAAGTAAAGAATGATGAAGATGTTGAGGCCATTGCTACCGTAAAGAAAAAAGCATAAATGGATGAGCCGTCAAATCTTTTGCTCAGAAACAGAAGTGAGAGTGAAGTGTGAAGCGTTTCATGCTATTTTTTTAAAAAGAGAAATAGGATCAAAGATTGAATTTTTTCTGTAGCTGGGTTTAAGGAAAGGGTTGAGGATAACGATGAGCTGACAATAGAATCGGGTATACGGGTCTGTTTATCGCAATAACTTTCGGGTTGTATAATTTTTGGGTTAATGGGTCAGGTTCCTATATTTTCATTTGGAAAAAGTGTCAAATTGGTCCCTAAGTCCGGTGGATAGTGCAATTAGGCACCCTAAGTGCAAAAAACTCCATTCAAGCCCCCTAAACCGATAAAATAGTTCAATTAAGTCCAACTTGGCTTGTTTATCAGGTAAAATTCGTGAGGTGTTGACACGTGTCCCTTTTTTATTTTATTTTTCAAAACAAATATTTTTATTTATTAAAACTATTATTTATTATAAATAAATATATTAAATTAAAAAAAAAATAGCCATGAGCCATGGAAGAAGATGAGAAACCAATTTACCTTCTTCTTCTGCTTCGTCTCGCATTCTCGCCGCACGTTCGCCGGAGGGAGAGAGAGAGAGAGAAGGAGCTGCACCCTACCAGTCCGACGCCGGCGAACACAACCGTAGCCACCACCACAATCGTCCCTCTCCCTCGCCGGCGAACTGAGATGCAGCAGGCATGAACGACGGAGCTTGAGCGATGGTTGATCTGGTTCATCTCTGGCGGTGAGGTCGACGGAGCAGCAGGCGGCGAGAATTGGTTCCTCCTCCAGCGTCGGACTGGCAGCAGCGGCAATTGCAAGGTGCAGCTCCGTCTCTCTCTCCCTCCGGCGGACGTGCGGCGAGGATGCGAGACGAAGAAGAAGATGGTAAACTGGTTTCTCTTTTTCCTTGGCAGCCGGGCTGTTTTTGTTTTGTTTATTATTATTATTATTAAATTTAATATTATTTATTTTTATTCATAATAAATAATAGTTTTAATAAATAAAAATATTTGTTTTGAAAAATAAAATAAAAAAAGACACGTGTCAGCACCTCACGAATTTGACCTGATAAACAAGTCAATTTGGACTTAATTGAACAATTTTACAGGTTTAGGGGACTTGAATGGAGCTTTTTTCACTTAGGGGACCTAATTGCACTATTCATCCGACTTAGGGGGCCAAATTGACACTTTTCTCTTTTCATTTTGTTTTTATATATCACACTTATGTGAGATATCTTATAAATCCTTATTTATGAAACGAGTGTAGTCAATATAAAAATTTAATATTTATACTAAAAAATATAATACTAATTAATGTTTGTTATTTATAATGGAAAGTAAGGGTGTGCAATACCCGAAAAACCCGACAGACCCGTAATCCGAAATTGAGTACAAAACGGGTGTCACTACCCGATTCCATCAACCGACCCGTTAATTGGCTTGAGTGCGGGTGTAGGTTATCGGGTAGGGTTGAGAAATATCCTCCCCGAACCGCCCGAATACCCGATTACATATATACACATATTATATAGATATATATACGACGTCGTATGATGTGTAATATATATATACTCCTTTGTTCAGAGGGTGCCAACCCTAGGTCATTTGTGCTCTTTCTGCGCAGTCGCGACTCGCGACCTCTCCTCTCTGGCTCTTTGTTCTCTTCTCTGAGACTCTGAGAGTCTGAGTTCTCTCAATTCTCACTTCTCAGTGATCTCACTTCTCAGTCTCAGTCTCTCTCGAGTCTTTACTCTTCTACTCGAGTCTTTTGTTCTCTCAACTTTCCGGTGGAATCTTCTACTCGAGTCTTTTGTTCTCTCAACTTTCCGGTGGAACCTTCTACTCGAGTCTTTTGTTCTCTCAACTTTCCGGTGGAACTGTGGACTCGAGTCTTTTGTTCTCTCAACTTTCCGGTGGAACTGTGGAATCGAGTCTTTTGTTCTCTCAACTTTCCGGTGGAACTGTGGAAGCCCTTAACGCCGTTGCAACTGTCGACTTGAAGCCGGTGGAAGCCCTAAAACTCTAGTGAGGCTTTTATCTAAAAAAATAGAGAGTAGACTCATTAGAGACTGAGTCTTTGACTCTTTGAGCCGTTTGAGGTATACCGGAACCCTAGTTCATAGATTTTTATTGTTATTGTATATTTGTATTACTGGTGTTGTGGATTTGTGTTTGATATGTGAATATGTGATTCTGTAGTTCTGTTGCTATGCCTTTGATATGTTATTCTGTTATGATATACTGATTACATTGAAATTAGGGTTTGCCCTAATTCAATTTAAGTGTGGAACTGTGGAAGCCCTTAATTATTGCTATGCTTTGATCTGTTATTCTGTTATGATATACTGATTACACTGAAATTAGGGTTTGCCCTAATTCAATTTAAGTGTGGAACTGTGGAAGCCCTTAATTATTGCTATGCTTTGATGAGTTTGATCTGCTATTCTGTTATGATATACTGATTACATTGAAATTAGGGTTTGCCCTAATTCAGTTTAAGTGTGGAACTGTGGAAGCCCTTAATTATTGCTATGCTTTGATGAGTTTGATCTGCTATTCTGTTATGATATACTGATTACATTGAAATTAGGGTTTGCCCTAATTCAATTTAAGTGTGGAACTGTGGAAGCCCTTAATTATTGCTATGCTTTGATGAGTTTGATCTGCTATTCTGTTATGATATACTGATTACATTGAAATTAGGGTTTGCCCTAATTCAATTTAAGTGTGGAAGCCCTATTAGCCCCTAAATGATGAACTTTCTAACTTTGTAAGTTATGAAATAAAAAATAAGTTTATGGAATTTATGGACCCTTAAATTAGTTAAATGTGTACCTCAGTATCTGTGTTTGTATACCTCAGTATCTGTTTTTGACTGTATGAGTCTAGCTGTATAACTATAAGTGTATAACCACACTATACTGACTTGATCTTTTTTTCCATACTGATTTCTAATACACATTTCATCTGTAAAGATGGAGAGTATTAGTTTGTATGGGCAACCTCCTCCTATACTATGTAGTGAGGAACTTACTGGGGTGGAAGCAGAAGCTGTGGAGAGAAATCAATCTCAGCAGCAAAATGTGCCTCCTCCTCAATCTGTTCCTTCAAAAAAAAAGAAAGGAGGTTGAAACCAAATCCCCGGTATGGGATCATTTTGAGAAGGTCAAAGACAGTAGTGGAGTGGTTATGCATGCAAGGTGTATTTAGTGGAGTGTTTGACATGAAAGCTAAAGCATGCTGAGCCATTCCTTGTGTTTAAACAGTGTACTTTTTAATTTTCATTATGATTTATTAATTGTGAGTTGTGACTTGTGAGTTGTGACTGATTTGTTTTAAGTTATAACTTTTCATTAGGAGGAAGATGAGGAATAGCAGATTAGCAGATTCACTATGTGTAGTTGTACATTTCTACTTCAGTTTTTGGATTTTTGTCAGTTCACCTTCACAGAATATCAGCTACACTTAGTTCAGTACTTCAGTTAGTTGGTTACTTGATGCCCCTAGTTGGCAAAGATTGGACAATTTGGTGATTGGAGTCACTTATTATGTAATTTTGTAGTTTGTTACTTCTGCAAAATATGTAATTATGTAGTTTACTTAGTTAATTTGCCACTTAATTTTGTATATTTGCAGTTGTAACTTGTAAAATGGCCATATGGTTTAACTAGGTCACTTATTTTAGTTATTTACTAAGTTATTTTGTCCTTTAAGTCTTAAACTTGTATAATGTACTTTTGTAATTTATTATATTTGATGAAAATCAGTGTTATTTTTTTATTTCTGAAATTATTACGAAAACCGCAATACCCGACCGAAACCGAACTTTAAAAAACCGAGTGAATTTTCGATAATTATATGGCGGTTAGGGTACTAAAATTGTTAACCGTTAACCGTATGGTTTCCATCTTTGTATAACCGAACCGCCCATACCCGACCGATGCACAGGCCTAATGGAAAGTATAATACACTTTCTTTTATAAATAATGTTGGGAGTGTTTATTTATAAGAAAAATGTAATAATTATGAGTAAAACGTAGTAATTTTAAATCAAAATGTAAAAGTATTACTTTTTTTTTCAAAAGTATTGCATTTTCCCTTATAAATAATAAATAGTTTATTCTTAATTATTATTGCATTTTCTGTATAAGTATTACATTTCATATTGATATAACTTGTTTCACGAATAAGGATCCGTAGGACACTCTAACCGTCTAACACAAATTATTACCTTTTTTTATTATTATAATGTTCAGTTAAGGATATGATTCATGCAATTCAAAGCATGTTGCGGGCAACCTTAGCAATGATGTTTGAGCCACATTTGGATAAACTCAGTTAAAATTAGTTTTTTGTTAGGGTGTGTAGCTGACCCATTAACTCAATAATTTACTGTCAAATTGATTTTTTTTTTTTTTTCATATGAGAGTAGTTTGAACTTTTGACCTATCTTAAGAAATGAGAGTGTACGACTACTCACATTAAATAAGTTGATTTTTTTTTACTAGCCTAATGAATTTAATATGTTTCATCCTCCACCAAAAATAATAACATAGGGGTAATTATTATTATTATTTTGCCAATAAATTAGCTACAATTCAACTTTATTTTATGCTCACCTATGAGTGTACGAAAAATAATGCGTCAGAAATTTCTATCTACCGAATTAGTTGGCAGAAATTTGGCCTTCCCCTTCTAATTCATCTTCAAGCATTCTACATTTCTACCTTCTAATTAATTTTGGCCACTGAAAATTTTCCGTGTATAACAAATGATGTCCTAACATTCTGAATTTCAATCCATCAATGATGGGGGACAGAATAATTTTGGCCACTGAAATTTATCCATAACAAATGTATGTCCTACCATTTTGAATTTCAGTGAGGAGTGTTAAATGGATTATAGTTTTCATGAGAGAGGGATATAGTGTGGCAATTAGATACCTAATCACAAGAAGTCTAACCTCGTGACAGTGAAAGTTTTATGACCATCTGAATATCTCTCGTCATAGTTGTTGGCATTGTCGATTGGGATGGTAAACCTGCAGAATAACATTAGTGTTATTGGAAATTTCAACAATAATCTAGTACTTTGAATTTTATATATGTGTGTGTGCGCGTGTGAGAAAGTAAATTTTAAGTCTTTTTGAATAGGGGGCATTTGTTTTGTTGGACAGTTTTTTTTCAAATTAAAGAACTACTAACTAATCTTAAAATTTGTGAAAAAATTTAATTATGCTTTATTTGATTCATTCATAGAAAAAAGAAAGTTTCCTAAAAGAGCTTCAATTCCTCAATTATGAGTAAAATGTCTTAGCTTATCTGGTCATCTTTTCATGACATTTGGAAGCATGACCAAACTACCCTCATATGACTTGATTGTATGATATGAAAGTTATCAAATAATTCTTATTTAGATTTGCTATATATTTATTATATTTTTATTATATTATTAATTATAACTAGTATTTTCACCCGTTGCACAAAATGGATTTGTTATAATATTTTAAAAATATTTAGATCGATATATAATTATATAAATTATAACAATGAATATTATAAAATGTAATTGATGGAATGAGTTGGATCGATTATATTTTCTAATGCTATTCTTGCTTAAATTAGAGAAAATAATTACCTAATTACTCGTGGGATGCATATTTTGTAGAGGAGTGTTTGCCGAGTTGGTGAGATTAGGCCACGGCGAGCCACCGGTGGCCATTTTTATATAGTATAGATAAAATATATAATTATAATACTTTTATTTAAATTGTTTAATACACAATATTTAATAGCAGGTCTGGCCCTGGCCATGTGCCACCAGGACAACGACAAAGGGCTGCCCAATTTTTGGGAACTAATTTTTTAAACAAAATATTTTATATATAATCCATTCTTTCTATACTTTAAAAAACATTATTTTTATACTTAATTATGTTTTGAGAATCCATATATTGGTGTTAATTTCAATTGAAAATAAAATTTTAGAAAAAAATTGACACCAAAATTTTGGTGAATAATTTTGTATCTAAATTAGTATTTTCACCCGTGTGATGCATAGAATGAATTCGTTATAATATATTAAGAATATTTGGATTGATATATAATTATATAAATTATAACATTAAATATTAGATAGTGCAATTGAAGATATGCTTTGAGTCAATTATGTTTTCTGATGTTATCCTTGCTTGAATTCGAGCAAATAATTGCTGAACTAATAATAACTAATGTGTATATGTACACATGCGGTGCTGGAACTTTAGTGATTTTATATATCATTGTTTAGGATTATAGATTTTAAAAACAAGTCATTTTAAAGTTAAATTTTTATTTTTTATTTTTTATTTTTTATTTTTTATTTTTTCTTTGTTGAACATTTATGCATTATAATATTATATGTTGACAACGGATTTTTATAGCATTTTTATTTTATATTTGTACTTATATAAATTTTTTTTTTAAATGAAGGTGCAAATTATTGAACTATTAATCATGACCCATACTTTTTACGGAACAACCTTGTTTAATAGCACCTCCAATTGTTCAAACCAACATGATTATAACAGCTAACCAACCTAAATTGGCTTACCTCCTTGTAGACAATTTTCGACTAGGATTACAAAGTTTGTTTTACTCAAAGTGCACATTCAGATATTGGTTACACTTTTTACATAAATTTGACAAAGTCGTGATCATGATGCATGAATTGTATGTACTATTGTGGTTGTAACACAAAAATCATATCATACCTTCTTGGAAAGGTTGAGGCCATTGAGGTCTTCCAAGCAATGAACTTAAGACCAGAGAGAGCTTCACAGAAAAATCACAATCGTAGATTGAAGTGAATATTGTAATTTATATCCCTCCATAGTATGACAATTATCAATGTGATTCTTGAATTATTAGTGGTGTAAAAGTTACTCATCAATTTTCAAAACGGTACATATATTGCCCCAGATCTGTTTTAAAACAACACAGTTTTAAACCATAGGTTCGTGACGGGAGAGGCAATAAATGTATCGTTTTAAGAATTGAAGGGCAACAATTACACCTCTAATAATTCAAAAGTCACATTGATAATTGACATTTTATAGAGGGGCATAAATTACCATGATTGAAACGTATCAAATTGTTCTGTTCATTTATAACATGATTAATTAGGTCTCTGCCTTTACTTTTCAATTCTCCATTTTCCTTTTCTAATTTATTTTTCTTCTATGTTACTATCAATCACAAATTCAATTTTGTACACCTCTCCGTTTAACTAAAAAAAACAATGACAGTTGTTACTTTACTATCCAATTAAAAAGACCCGTACTATATTGTGGGTCACAAGTCAATTTTGCACCCTATCTACTTGGGTACTAATAATAGTTGTTTTAATGTGAGAGAATATATATCTGATTAGAAGTAGGGCCAATGCGGTATCGAAAAATTAACTTTTTATGTTGGAGGGTTTTCGAAGTAAATGAGTAACTTTCAAACACAAACCTAACATCTTTAGACTGCATCTCGTTGATAAGGTATTAGCCCCCACCTCATCCATGCATATCTTATATGTGATCGACCAATATATGATAATTAGTACCGTCAAAATGGGTTGAAGCCCGTGCGTCGGCCCGCACCTGTCCCGCAGTGGGGAGGGTTAGGGTCATGAAAAGTTAGCCCCGCGAAAATGCGGGCCTAACGGGGCGGGCCGAAATTGACCCGCAACCCGCGAGGGTCGCGGTCCGGCTCGCGGGTCAAGCACAAATTAATAAATAAATAAATAAATATATAAATTTACATATATATATATATATATAATATATAATATATATATATATATATATATATATATATATATATATATGTAAATTTATATATTTATTTATTTATTAGATATGCCATTTTTGTCATCTTTATAATTTTTTATTTTTTTTTGAGTTCTACTGACTCTGTTACATTGTAGTATCTGTTCATATAATTTTTTACTTAATTTAACATGAAAGTACAATAAAAAATAATTTAAAAAAAGCCCGCGGGGCCCGCAAACCTGCACGGGGCGGGTTAGGGTTGCATGAATTCTAGCCCGCGGGCCTAACGGCCCGGCCCGCAAAAGCCCGCTAGGAGGTAGGCCCGCGGTGGGGCGGGCCGGCTCGCTTTGCCAGTACTAATGATAATATAAGATAACTCTTATAAAAAAACCTCATCATAATTGTAGACTTTGAGTATGGAGTAGTCTTAAATCCATAAGTCAGCTGTCCCACCCAAAAGAGTTGTCTACCATTCAGTAAGGAGATTAGTCACTGTGTCTAATGGTGAAAATTTTATGTACACAAAAAAAATGGATGCACCCAACGGGTACATATATTGTAGAAATAAATAGATATGAGATGATATGGTGAATGAAAAATATTTTAGAACCATTGCAGATGTACTTATATATTATATTGTTATTTGTGAATTCATAGAGTCGATCTATATTTTTGTTTGAGTACTACTGACTCTACTGAGGCTCGAACTCACCCCTTCCATATGGGGTGTAACTAGACCACATGGTCATTGACAAAATAGAACACGTAGAGTCCATCTACTAAACATTAACCAAATGATGAGTGCATAAAAATTTATTTTCTGCTGTTACAATTGTATGAGTAACCAAACATACAATTCACTCCACTCCCAGCTATTGGGTTACATATTCTATTACATTGTACGGAGTAGTATACAATATGCTATCTGTTTCAAGCACAAATAATCAATACAGTCCCCTGTCCAAGACCACAACTTCACTTGAATATACATAGATTGGGATTGACAATGGTAAAACCCCCATCAACAAGCAGATTCTCCCCATTCACATACCTGGATTCATCACTCGCCAAGAAAAGAGCCGCCTCCGCCACATCCTCCGCCGTCAGCCGCTCCCCTCCGAACGCGGAGTACACCTTCTCCAACTCCTCGCCGGAGAAGTCATAGAAGCCGCAGGCCAAGGGCGTGGCCACCAGGTGCGGCGACACGCAGTTGACTCGAACCCCGTAGCGCCCCAGGTCCACCGCCGCGCTCCTCGTCAGCCCCACCATGGCGTGCTTCGAGCTCGTGTACGCGTGCGTCGACGCGCCGGCGATGACGGTGCACCCGCTCCCCGTCGTGATTATGCTCCCGCGCCGCTTCGGGATCATCACTCTCGCGGCGTGTTTGGTTCCTAGGAAAGCGCCCACGAGGTTTGTTCTGACGACCTGCTCGAACTCGGTTTTGTCGCTGTCGAGGATGCTCGGCTTGTTTAATCCTCCGATTCCGGCGTTGTTGTGCATGATGTCGAGCTTGCCGAATTTTGTAACGGCGGTGTTGACGGCGTTTTCCACGTCAGCTTCCTTCGTTACGTCGCAGTGGACAAAGGCGGCTGAACCGGGTTCCAATTCGCCGCAAAATTTCCGGCCTAAATCGTTCTGAATGTCCGCTATCACCACCTTGGCTCCGTGCCGGGAAAACAGTTTTGTCGTTGCTTTGCCGATGCCGCTGGCGCCGCCGGTGATCAGCGCCACCTTACCTTCTAGCCTAAACAAGGAAACCCATAAATTAATATAATATAATGTTGATCAAGATACATGCAAATATGTAAATGCAACTCAAATTACTTGATTTGATAATTACAAGGTTCTAAGTTAATCTCATATTGACAGCAGTCTATTTGAATCAGTCAATGAACAACCTAAACTGATTCATAATAAGACAGATTTATTCAATGTACCTTCAAATAATAGTTGCGAGTTTTCTTATGATCCAAGAAATGATATTATACGTACCTTCTTACAAAGGTTGAGGCAGCCATTGAGATCTTCCAAGGAATGAACTATGAAGTGAATAGTTCTGAACTGATGATCACAGAAAAATCACAATGGTAGGTTCAGAGCCTATCCTATTGGCCTTTCCATTTATAACATGAGGTCAGTATAAACTGCATGCATCGTTTACTGCATGTTTTCTTTTCCATTTTTACCTCTCCATTCCTGTTTCCAACTTTTTTTTTTTTTTTTTTTTTGGATTCCTGTTTCCAACTTTAGTGTGTGAAAACTGAAAAGACCCAAATAATCATGTGGCCCAGTATTGTACAAATGAGTTAAAAATATTTAAGCTGTGATTCACATGATTTGTCCGCTAGTATACCAACCATTATTTCCTGCACCATGATTTACACATTTGTGTGAACTATAAATAAAAAATACATTTTCATATACTAAAAGTACATTATTTGAAATTACATAGGAAAATGGCACTTTTTCACCCTATGTTATGTGCATATAGCACTTTTACCCCCTGTGTTATTAAAGTGGCTATTTTTCCCCCTGAAATGTTAAATTGGCATTTTTACCCTTAAAAATAATAATTTCATTTATTTTTCTTCTCCAACAAATTATATTACTTATATGTATGGATGATCACGATTCGGTTCGAACCTAACCAAACACTGTAGCAATTATACTGAAATAGTATAGACGATTCTGATTACGATTCAGAACCGAAAAAAATAAAATTAAATAATTGTTGAACCGTGAACTGGAACTGAACCACAATCATATATAGTGAAAATGATCAAACACCTATTTTGATAAATCGGTACGGTTCGATTCCAATTTCGATTTTGAACCGCCAATCAAAACTTATTTATTTATTTATTTTTTAATTTTATTTCGTATTTAAAAATAGTCTAAATTCAACCATTATTTTATTTTATTTTTTCAGTTTTGAATCGTAACCGTCCATACTATTTAAGTTCAATTGCTACAGTGTTCGATTAGGTTCGTATCGAACCGTGATCTTCCATAGATATTAGTAACACTTGGTTGGAGAATAAAAATAAATGAAATTAATAATTATTTAAGGGTAAAAATGTCAATTTAACATTACATGGGGAAAAGCTACTACTTTTAAAATAACTGAGGGGGGGAAACTGCCACTTTAATAACACAGGGGGAAAGTGCTATATGCACATAACACAGGAGGAAAAAGTGTCATTTTCCTTTTTTATATATCATCAAATAATGTACATTAACTACACAAATAATGTACTTTTAGTATATTATATTAAAAATGTATATTACATATTTACATTCGTGATCTACATAGGTATGTGGACCATGGTCCACACAATAATTTGCCCTAGTATAGTGGAGTTATGAAAACGAGCTTGCTCTTTAGCGGGGCCATGCAGTTTCCAACCCGTATAACCTATGGGTAGGATTGACTCATTTAGCCCCAGCCTTCTTAGTGCAATATACATGTATCATAAATGAGTTAATTCGATTAATTTTTGGTCTTAGATTTATAGGTGTCAGTCCACTTTTAGTTCTTTTTTTCTAGAACATCAACTTTTAATCCTAGTATTATTGTGGTGTGACTATTTTTTGTTCTCTATCAACAAAACAGTTTAAATGTCATTAAATACAAGGCCATTTCAGTCTTCAATTATGATTTTTTTAAATAAACATAAAAAAAAATATAGCGGTCAACTTACTTTTTATCAAAAAGATCAAAATGTCAGCGTATTTAACAACATTTCAATGATTTTGTTGACGGAGGACCAAAAATGATCATGTCACAATAATACTAGGACTAAATGAGGATGTTTTAATAAAAAATGACTAAAAGTAGACTGTCACCTATAAATCTATGACCAAAAATAGAATTAACTTTGTCATAAATTCATAACCAACTACGTATGTAGTATAAATCAAGACGAATTAAACACATAATCTCTTAATTTAATATACCCTTATCATAAATTCATAACCAACTTAAACTCATAACCTCTTTATTTAATATATTTTTTTTATCATAAATTCATAACCAACTAGCCTAACTATACTTGTTGTATAAGTGTTGTATGATTATATATTTATGTAAATCAAGACAATTTAACTCATAAGTCATAACCTCTTAATTTAATATCCCCTTATCATAAATTCATAACCAACTAGCTGTTGTATGATCGAGTTGTATGATTATTGACACAAATGATATTTTTTAATTTTTTTTTAATTTTATTTTTAATTTGGAGTTCACCGACCATTTGTTTGTAGTATTCATTTAGAGTCCACTGTCACGAGTGGTAATTGTTACTGGTTAGATGGTGTGTGTTTGGTACGAATGTGCAATGGAAATTGACAAGTCATTTAGAACATTGATTTCCTAATCATAAAGATACAGGTTCAATGTATCTTAACACGCCTCATGCGGGCTCGCGAACCCCACATGTCTAACTTAAAAAAAGAAAAGAAATTAATATATTATTATTCTATATTTAAATAATTTAACCTAAATAATATTAAATTTATGAAAAGTCCGCAGGTTAGCCCGCGTAGCCCACCAACTTGCGCGAGCCAAGCGCCCAAGGCCCGAAAAATTTTAGGCCCCATAACCAACTAGCCTAACTATATAAGTGTTGTATGATTATATATTTATATAAATCAAGACAATTTAACTCATAAGTCGTAACCTCTTAATTTAATATACCCTTATCATAAATTCATAACCAACTAGCTGTTGTATGAGTTGTATGATTATTGACACAAATGTTATTTGTTCATCATAATAGTTAGCGTATGTTAACAGCAAACAAGAATTACGTACCCCTCACATAAATTACTTAAAAGTGACAAACGCACGCCTAAAATTCAAGGTTTAATTGCATTAAGTTATGTGAATTCTTAGCCAACAGCCCAACACAAATAATATTCCCAGAATAGACAAATATTCAATTTGTATCTATATTCCTCTAGATGATTTGTAAGCACATAGTAAGCACATAGTTATTACCCAAATGAAATATCTGTCAATTGCGCAATAAATCATATAGCAATGAATCACAAAAATAATTAATAAGTATGCATTCAGATTAATTAAAGTCGTAAATTCAATGAATCGGAAGTTAAATCACAAAAATATAAAATACTATAACTAATAAATAATTAAGTTTAAAGTCTCACAAACCAAATCACAGAGTTCTCTCCAACCGCTACGTCTCTCCTTCGTACCACCGTCTGAAGCCATTAAAAATCAAAATAGATTAGTGCCCGCGGCTGGAAGGGGGTTCTCGCCTCACGAGTGGGTTCTTTATTTTTTTTTTTGTAATGAATCCTACTTATTCTGGAATGGAGATTAGTGTGTAAAAGAAAAAGTATGTTGATAAAAAAGTTTTTTTTTTTTAAAAAAAAACTTATAATAATTGGAAATGATGGAGAACCATCTGATTTCTTTTTCAAACTTATTGTCAATTGTTGTCAAATAAAAAAAAAAGCTTTTCTGAAATCAAACGAGTAATTCGATTTTCAAAATAAAGGATTTCTAACCATCTGATTATCCTATTCTAAAATTCCTATAATATACTCCATACACACTCCTTGTAGAATGCATTATATTACCAAATATATATGTACATCAAATGGACATCTAGATACAACCAAGATAATGAACTTTGACCTGACTCCACCAAATTAAAAGACCTATGGTTTTTCCTTTTAAAATTTTCATGTAAAATATCGTGCCACATTACTCTACTGTTATTTATATGTACGATGTAGGGTGATTTTGCACAGGGTTAACACAGTAGTATAGTAAGCAGCATTTGGGAGAAGAAACTAATGTTCAAAACTCGACAGCAGCAACATTTGACCCTATCTGTTAAGTCATTGAGTTAGTGATTTATATTACCTTCTTCCACTATAAAGCACGTGATGTGGCTGAAGTTGAGCCACTTCCTTTAATTTTTATTTTATTTTAAAAATAAAACTTATAATCAATTTGACAACAAATGATGTGAAAGAGTAGACCTACAAAAATGACAGGGAGAGAGAATAACATTGGAGGGAAAATTAGTCAAGTAGATGAGATTGTGAATTTAATTTCAAAAAAAAAAAAAAAAAAATTCACTATGCTCTAAGGACATTTTGTAGCGAGTTTTTGTGGTAGCCTAGTTCTTACAAGTATTTATAAGATGCTAGCCATATATGCATATTTGTGGCTGAGGATTTCTCAATTTTCAGCATAAGCCTGCTGCTGTGGTTGTTGGCTACTTGTCGCATGCAATATGACTGTCGTTGATGACCTTGTGAAAGTAAATGATTTCGCTAAAAAGAGTTTTTTTTTTTTTAAATCCAAAATAATAATAATTATAATATTAATAAAATTAATATTAATAATAAGTATTATTTTTTCTTAAAAGTATTACATATATATATATAGATTTTTATTCAAATGTGGTGCGGCCGTGCGGTTTACACCACTCAATGTTAAGAAATGCACCACTCAATATTACGAAATGCACCACTCAATGTTATTGAGTGGTGTATTTCATATTTAAGAAACACACCACTCAATGTATTGAGTGGTGTATTTCGTAACATTGAGTGGTGCATTTCTTAACATTGAGT